>NW_007247661.1:411090-427090 GCF_000164805.1 Carlito syrichta
CGCGGGCTCAGGCAATCCACTCACCTCAGCCTCCCAAAGGCTCGGGATTACAGGCTGAGCCACTGAGCCCAGCTGGGAGTTTCTCCTTTAGCCCTGGCACAGCTGTCCTCCCTCCCCACTTTTTGGTGCATTAGCCGATTCCTAAATGCTTCAGGAACATGGCTACCATCTCCAGGTTAGGAAGAGATTTAGAGTTGTGTGTCTTGGTGAAGGCAGCACAGCTAGACAGTGGGACAGGACTCTGGCCTTGTGACTCTAAATCTAAGGTTTTCTCTGCTGTCCATGGCTCCCTTTTCTAGGGCAGCTCACATTCAATAATGGGTTGACGTGAGAAAGTTTAGCCCCTTTCTCTGATACGGGTCATCAGTAAAGCCTCCTTCTCTCTTCAGAGTTCCTCTGGCCTTGGGCTTAGATCAGGCATGTCCAACCTGCAGCCTGCATGCGGCCCAGGACAGCTAGTTATGTGGCCCCACAAAATCTTTTAATGTCATGTGTTTTTTAGCATTTATGTTTTTTAACATTTATTTTCTTCATGACCCCATGTGTAATTCCAATTTTGAAGTTCACAATCACGCCTTATTTATGACATCACCTTTTGGCAGCACACGCATTTGTCAGCAGCTATTTTCAATCATATGAAGCACACGAAGAGTAAAATTCGAACACACTCTTCTGACGAGCACCTTAAGAACTCACTAAGAATTGTGACCGCTTCCATTGAACTAGACATTGATAGATTCATTTTACAAAAACAAATTTCCCACTAGTTTTATAGTGTTCCTATTTTTATTTTATAATTCTATTTTCTTTTCTTTTTTTATTTTAAAGATGTGGGGTACAATTCAGGATTAGGAATACAAGCGGTCATCATACAGGTAAAGTTTGGGCCTCTCTTTGATCCCCACCTTGCCTCATTTGAGATCAGGCACCCTTATTGATATTGAACCTCCCCCTCCCCTGGCAGTGTCCTGCTACTGCCAATCCCTTCCTTATAGCATTATGGTAAATGTTCAGGGTCCACTTATGAGTGAATATTGTTCTCATTTTCCTAAACTTTATAATAAAAATATTAAAAAGATAAAAGAAGTCTTATTATGTATATATACTAATAATATTATATAATTAATGTGTGGCCCAAGACAATCAGTGCAGCCCAGGGAAGCCAAAAGGTTGGAGATCCCTGGCTTAGATCTCCCTTGTCACTGCAGGGGCCTCAACTTCTCCTTCCAAAGAGTTGTTCCCTAGAACCATCCCCAATGAACTTCCTGCCTGCAAATCTCTGACTCACATTACCCAAGTCTCAATAAGGATGAGGAAGATGGTGTGGTGATTACACCCCACTGTCTTTCAGCCTGAGCTAATATCGACAAGAATATTCAACTGGTGGCAAATGAATTAACTGGCTCATATTTACTGCCTATTCTCAATTATGTTATTTCTTTGTTTATTTGAAGTGCCCATTGGGGAGAGAGTACATAACTTGAATTTCACAAGTATATGTGAATTACCAAAGTGTGATACTTCTTTAGCAAGGACTTAACTTTAGGTTGCTTTCAAACATTGATTATTCTCAGTGAGACATGGAGTCTGGGTCAAGAAATGGAAATGCTAATCTTTTATGTTAGAACTGCAAACTGAACAACTAATTCATGAACTCAGTAATAACTATTGTTACCTGTTTCTTCCCAAAGTGTAAGTCATATCTACCATAAACTCTATTACTAAACCTAATAAGGCAATAGGATCTTTTGGGCAAACCAATATCCTGATAAACAGAGTTGTCACATTTCCATACTTGCTTTACCTATTTTTAATGAATTTGAAAATAGTAAGATATATTTAACACTAAAAGTCTGACGCACACAGTTTAAGTTTATTTTTGGTAATTCCAAAGACATTTGGCATTTGAGTGATTATCCCTGCACTATAAATGTGCAGAGATAACCGTCACTAGAGAATGACAGATAAAGCCTGTTTTAAGTTGACTGTATCTATGATTATGATATACATGAATACCCATATTTGCATCCATTAATCTTACTGAATATAAATAGGAACACATAAAATTGGTAATTAGGAGTATAGCTGCTCATGGGCAGAGTAGAAAACTCCTTGATGAGAATGGGATTAGATCGATTAAAAAAATAGACATTTAAATTAAGATAAAATTCACATACACAGTATAATCTGATGAATATTGAAAACCGTATATACCCATGTAACAAACATACTATTCAGGCTGTAGACATTTTCAGCAGGAAGCATGTAGGAAAGGTCTTTGCATTTCTGACTTTCCTCATCAGTCTGCGAGTCTCCTGACAGGGATCAGTGCCCACTGGATCTTGGTGTCTTCCACCCACCCCATCCCCCTTTCTTCTGTGAGCCTCATCATGCAGTTTTTGCCAGGTTGGAGGCGATTTCTTTCATTTCCCCAGGCAGGACCTGTTTCCACGTTTCCCTTCCCAGCATCTGCTGTTGGTGTACTGGTTTCAGATGATCTTTCCTCACCACGAGCACACACAGTGACCAGAGTTCTCTACTCTCGCCAGAAGCTCTCCAAAAACCTTTGCTTATGAATCTTCCCAGCGCAATCCTGGGTGACGAGTAGGGAGCAAGGTATAAGTTTTGCTTTTATAGATGGAAACCTTGAAGCAGAGTGAAGTTAAATGACTTTCTGGTCCATGAGTCTGACAGCATCACATAAACCCAGTGAGTGTCATGGGTGTGGATTTTTTCCTCTAGCGGTAGGGAAAATGTGGTAGAGCCAGGGAGGCAGCTATCTTATGTTTTTAAGACCTCGATTTTCCTCACCTCTGCTTGAGTGGCTACTCCACAGTCCAGATGTGAAGAAGCAAAGGCTGAAAGCAAGATACAGCAGTGGGAAGAGAGACCGGGAGGTTTAGCCTGAGTCATTGCAGGCCTTGGCAAGGTTTTCAGAAATTCGGAGCAAGGAAAGAGAGAGCAAAAGGTCAATGATGGCCAGAAAAGTTGTCAAAACCAAGCTCTGTATACTTCTTACAGTTTTATCTTCCTACTTCTTGCAGTTCTATCATTAGTAACTTGATAGTTTAAGTATAGGCTAAAATTTTAAATCAGACTCTTTTCAGGTCAAAAGAAGGGCCATGAAAAAGTTATAAATTTTCTGAGAGATCCCCCTTCCTCACCCCAAATGTTTCTCCCTCTGAATGTTGTTCTTTAAGTTAACTGATTGGCTTTGTTGAAACAGCCTCATTTAGTTATTAGGGGAAATATATATTTAGAGGCTTAGGAAAATGCGCCAAAGGATTTTCTATGCTTTCAGTGATGGGAGGCATAGCCACCCAGCGTGTTCAGCTTTGTGAAAGTAACTATGAGACTGACTTCTCCACTGCCCTGCCTCCCCAGACAGAGTCAGGAGATGTGGACCATTGAAAATGGCACCACTTTGTGGCTGTTCCTATTGGCTGGCTCTACAGTTCACCTCATCTCCTTACCATAATGACTATGCTGTGGGATTTGACAGTTGCAACATCTAATCTGCCTCAAAAGCTCTTCCTTGCTTCCAGGGAATTCCACTGTACCTCCCTTAGTTTGGTGTAAGACATAACCACAACTTTAATTATTAGTCTTCTTGAGAGAAACAGGGAGGCAGTCTCCCACACCATGACTCCATCCACTCAGCTATGAATGAACAGCCCAGCTCTTTATGGCTAACTCCCCAAACAAACGTCAAACCCCAAAGCATGAGGAAAATAGCTACATGCCTCATACGACACAACCCGGGCAAGCCTTGCTATTTTTGCTCCATATACAGTATTTACACTCATCCAAAGCCTGAGTAAAAGTTTCTTTGGTGCTTTCTTCTGACTCAGAGAGCAGCCACTTAATCCCTGTAGACAATAGAGGATTCTATTTAGCTGTAATTGAGGAAGAGGCATCATCAAGGTTGCTTAGCAGCAGAAATTGGTTTATTATAAACAACTTTCTGTAAGGAATGCACCCCTTATCTTCCCAAGGATTTGTGTCTTCTGATTGACTTGCTAACTGAATTACACAAAAGATGTTCTCCTTTCACCCGTGGGAACACTGGGAGGGCAGAGTGGTGGGGAAAGTCTCAATGTCAGAAAATGGATGAAACACCCTTACACAGCCAGGGGACCGTATTTCTTCTGATCAGAAACCTCTGAGGCCTGGGTTGGTTGTGTGTCTTGTTCCCTGCTGTCAGGACTCACTGCGAGTTCCGGCAAGACGAGGAAGGAGCTTAGAGATGGGGACATGTGTCATGCTGGGATGGGGGCCAGTCAACCCAGGAAAGGATGTGGATCTGAGTTATTATCTAGCGACTTGAGGTATCACAGTTGCCAAACTCATTTGGTTGAACTATCGAGACTATAGCAGATATGCTCATGGAACCATGAATGTAAGAAAAATTCCAAAGCTACCTGTGTAAGGCAGACGATGGCCACTGACAGTAATTGAATTATTATTTTGTGTTAGTCACTGTTTGAGGCAATTTTTATACACAGAAATAAATACCATTAGTTTAACACTGTCGTTAAAGATGAGAAACCAACAGTCTGAGACGTTAAGTTCATGAATACAGTTACCTGTAAGTAGCCAGGACAGTATTTGAACTCTGAGCACTAACACATCCACCTGCTGCACTAACCAGGCCCTCAATCTCAGATGATCATGACCATGGGGGAATTATGGTCCCAAGCTACTGTGTCTTCCCCTTTTATGAAGGAATCCTGCTTATCTGAAATTTGTAATGGATAATTTCTGAATTTATAATATCTTAAAAAAATTTTTTTTAGACTAGTGTGTTGGTTCATGCCTGCAATCCCAGGATTTTGGGAGGCCGAGGCAGGAGGATTGCTTGAACCCAAGAGTTCGAGACCAGCCTGGGCAACATAACCAGACCTTGTCTCTATGAAAAAAAAAATTAGCCAGATGTGGTGATGTGTGCCTTTATTCCTAGTTACTTGGGAGGCTGAGACAGAAGGATAGCCTGAGCCCAGAAGGTCAAGACTACAGTAAAAAGTTGTGAGTATGCCACTTCACTCTAACCTGGGTGACAGAGTGAGACCTTGACTCAAAAAAAAAAATTTTTTTTAATGCCATTTCAGGCCAACAAGTGAGTGTGGTGGCACAGGATTGCTTCCTTCTTGCCCAAAGTCATTGTCATTGCTCAAACTGCAACTCTGTACACATGTGGGATAAACCTGGGCCACGAAAGGGGAAGTGTAAACAGGAACCAACATCAGTCCAATTTCAGGAAATGCCCTTGGAGGAAGCTTTGAAATACTGGTCATTAGAAGGAGTCTGATCTTCCAGGCTTTGCTAGTTTCACCAGAAACCTAGGGGGAATGTGGATCAAGACTTCATATTTTCAGTGGAGTTGTCTAGACCTGACTATTTAGGCCTGAGTGCTATATGATCTTATAGTTCAACAATTCTCAATCAGACACATGGTGGTGTGGAGTGTTAGGGACCCATGGGACATGCTGTGTCATTGCCCGGCTAGAACAGAACCTGCGATTGTGAATGCCATGGTTGACCTGCTCTGGAGAGGACTTCCCTTTGTGCCACCAAAGAGATGTCACTGAAGATCTGGGGGTAGCCTGGCCAGTTTGAGTGCTGACCCTTTGCTGGAGCTGTGTTCTAATCAAGTCACTGCCACAGTTCCTCTTCCTTTTTCAGTGGCAAAACTTTGGTGCTCTGGGAGGCTGTGGCATTGATATCATCTAGGAGTCCAGGAGTTCATAAAGACTCCCTTCGTTGCATGCTGCTATGTGAAGCTGGATGCTAGTGTACCATTTCTGTTGCTGTTTAGCCTTTTTTTGTCCCCTACAGATTAATATTTCCAAAATAGACCTGTACTATAATCTTTTACATTTGAATTTAATTAGAAATCTTTTTCTCACTGACACGGATGCGGTTTTACTGTTTCTGGCTAGGTCAGACAAGGATGTCTTAAGACAGATTTCTAAATGATGCTAAGGGACCAATTTATCCAATTTTTAAAAAATATTATGACCAAAGACTCTGAGCTCAGATGATGATTTATGACTTTGACATGCTGTCCTTGACTACTCTCTGGTCCCTAGGGAATATGTAGAACCTCACAGAAACAACTGCTCCCAGGAGCCAAGGTAGAGCCACACTGTCCCTTCCAACCTCACTAGGACCTTTATGGGATTCAGAATGATCTCATTTTCAGCATTGTGGGACTGTCTCTTTATCCCCTCGGCCTTACTTAATCATTTCATGCTTGGGATGGTTGGTAGCAGGATGAAATCTTTCATACCTTGTCCATTCCGGATGCATTGGACTTGTTGAGCCTTCATGGGCACTGTGGACTTCTCTCCTTGTGTCCCCACAAGCTAAGACCAGAACCCAGTGTGCTATTTTGTCCTATAGTTTCTGTTCAGTGACACTTCACCCTGGGAGCTGACTAAAGAACTAGAGAAAGTTCAGGATACTCACAGTTATTACCAACTGTTTCTCATGCCGTCTGGCCCTCTCCACTGTGACAGTCACACCACCTGGGGCTGTCGGAGCCCACCTTTCTACACACTTCCAGGCGCTTCCTCCAGCTATGGTTTCAGGTGTAAACAGTCCAGGGACATTGTCTCTTTGGCGCCTTTCATAATTGGGAGAATAATGCCTCTCTTTGAATGCTGGAACTTACTCCGATTGGGTGGAGAGTTTGGGGAACATCGATAATGGGATGGCAGCATTCATTCATCCCTCTGTCCAGTCTTTCCTCACATAGTTATTGAGTGTCCAGTGTATGCCCTTTGTTGAGTACTGGGTGAACACAGTGTAAGCCCTTTGTTGAGTACTGGGTGAACAAAGAAGACATGGTCTAAAAGAGGAGCTTCCATTTCTTTTTTCTTGAGTTGGAGTCTCACTCTGTCGCCCAGACTGGAGTGCAGTGGCTGCTCCCGGCCACCGCCGCCTCGACCTGCTGGGCTCCGGCGATCCTTCCGCCTCAGCCTTCCGGGTAGCCAGAATGACAGGCGCGTGCTACCACGCCGGCTGATTTTTTGATTTATTGTAGAGATGAGGTCTCACCTGCCCAGGCGGGTCTCGAATCTGCGGGCTCAGGCAATCCACTCACCTCAGCCTCCCAAAGGGACGGGATTACAGGCTGAGCCACCGAGCCCGGCTAGGAGCTTTCATTTCAATAGAGAAGCCCAAGAGGCATCATGTACTTCTGCTGGCGTGTTACTCCCAGAGTCGACAGGTGTTCATGGCCAGATGAAGTCTGGGAGGCTCTGCCGCCCCTCTGCTCTTTGGAGCCTGGCCCTTGGCTGTCCTTGATCAGAGAGTAGGGCCTTCAGAGTAACACTGTCAGTGCTCTCTAAATGAGTACTACTGGGAGGAGCTAGGGTATGGGGCGGGGCCAGGGTGGGACCCTCTGTAGGCTGTGTCAACCCAGGCTTCAGCTACAGAGGTTTCATCATAGAGAAAAGCTGAGCTGTGAGCACGTTGCTAGGCTGTGGCTATTTATTTTTATAAACGAGCCTTGTGCTTAATTTAGAAATCTGCTTTTGCTTTTTCTTTCTTCTTCCCAGCATCATCTGGCTGTCTGGCACCATCAAAGGATTGCATCTCTGACCCAACAAGAGCTTGTGGGTGTGAGGGGGTGGAGGGGCGGGAAGGAGGCTGAGGAGAGGACTGATGCCAGTCAGCTGCCTCACAGGGTGGTGGAGACACGTGGCCGTGCCATTAGCATCCTGTTCAGCTTCAGGATGAGTTTCATCTGTGACATCCCCATAGCCCTGGCTTGGAACATCAGGATAAGAAACAGCCCCCAGCGCTAGTACCTCTTTTGATGAGCTACACACCAGAATGCTGTGGAACAGAAGGCAAGACCACGCAGAAGAGGGCCAAAGTCAGGTGCCAGCAGCAGGTGACATCTCAGCTCTCAGTTCTTTGGAGTCAGCTATTTTATTTATTTATTTTTTGAGTTGGAGTCTCACTCTGTCGCCCAGACTGGGGTGCAGTGGCCGCTCCCGGCCACCGCAGCCTCAACCTGCTGGGCTCCGGCGATCCTTCCGCCTCAGCCTTCTGAGTAGCTGGAATTACAGGCCTGCGCTACCACGCCTGACCAATTTTTTGATTTTATTGTAGAGATGAGGTCTTGCCTGCCTAGGCGGGTCTCGAACCCACGGGCTCAGGCAATCCACTCACCTCAGCCTCCCAAAGGTGCAGGATTACAGGCTGAGCCACCGAGCCCGGCTGGAGTCAGCTATTTTAATAGAACTGCTTTACCCTTGCTATTTTGACATGGGGATATTTTGATATAGCCCCAGAATTCAGCTGATAAATGTTCAGCTTTTTTTTTTTTTAAATGATGACTGGCATGAGCATTCTGCACACCATCTGTGAGCTTCACCTCAACCCTGACCTTCACCCCATTATCAACCCTACCTCCAGGCATCAAGAGCACATGGAACGGGGTCAGGTGAGGGAAAGGGTTGGTAGAGGTTCAAAATGGGAAAAATACCAGAAATCAGGTAATGTTCAGAATGGAGTGAATGTTAGGATTGGGGGGAACCACCAGAACTGGGAGCAGGTCAGGGCTACAGGAGAGCTGGGAGGCTTCTAAAGTCAAAAGAAGAGTCAAACAAATTCAGAGACGGGGTGAGAGTCAGACATGGGATGAGAGCTGGGAAACTGGTTATAAACAAAACACGGTGAGTCTGGATTTGGGCTTACCTGTTTTGAGACTGTTGGATCAAAACTGTTATGTCAGAAGAGCTGCTTGAAACTGTTGTGCAAGAAGATAAATTTGGGATTTGGAAGAGCTCATTTTGATGCTTCCATAGTGTCTGACTCATAAATGCCTATCCATTTCACTTTAGGGTTTGTGTGAACCTCAGTTTCCCCACAAAAAAATGCAGATGATTATGTCTGCCCTTCCCCTTTCCTCACCTTTGGCTCTCCCTTTGAGTGACAGGATGAGCAATGAGCCAGCAGTGTAAACTGCTTGGGGCCACTTGGAGAAAGGTGCTTGCATAATTACTGGGTATTAGTACATATGAGTCCTCTTTGAGTCAAGGATTTCAGAGTCGGGCAGCTGTCTCTGCCTGGTGATTCATGTGGACACAGTGATGCCCTTAGCTGCAATGGCGAGTGTGATAAATGTGTTCTTGTCACGGCAGAGGACTGAGAATTCTTTACCCAAACTCTACAGACTTGAGGATTTTGCACATGGGAACTAGGGGATTCGATCTGAAAAGAGCCAAAAGGAACCTGACACTTCTGCCAATAACCTAGGGTTTTGTTGTACAAGGAACGAAGACAGCACGTTTGTGCCCAATCATTGGCTTCCTTTTGCTAGCGAAGACATTCTTCTCAATTCTTCGGCCATTTGTCAAACTTGCCAAAGGCCCCTAGAGGCCGTTCTGGTGGAAGTGGAGATGGAAGGAAGACAAAACTTTCTCTACCAGGTTTCATTTTCTGTGTTGGTCGTTCACAGAGGAAAGCTTTTGCATCACAAGATGAAGCCTGGCTGACTCGGAGATGAAGCATCCTTCTGGGATTAGTGCAGGGAGGCAGCAGGGGCAGGTCTCAGCTTCCAGAAGCCTGGGGACTTCCTTTAAGCCCTAGGGGTAGAGGTGAAGGACCCGTGTATCTCTGTAGCACTTCTGTCTTTCACCTATTTTCAGAGCCAAAGAGCCATCTCCTCTGGTACAGTTAATCTTTGTTCCTGCCACTGACCCATCCGTCTTTGTTATTTCTCGCCTTGTCCCTGCCTTCAGATTTCTTGCGGATTCCTTTCTCAGGCGCCGTGTTTTGATTCCCTCCTCACATTTACTTCCAAGTGCCAAGAACAACTCTGTTCCGGCAGGAGGATATTATTTGGCTTAAAAGAGAGAAGGAGCAGTGGCTTCTCTCCATTAGCATTCTTTAGATTTACGTGGGAACTTATTCTGGGAACTCTTTGCTCTCTGTCGAAGAGAGTTACTTTACTTCCATTGTTTTCAACAGGAGGATAATAGCCTTTCTTTCTGAGCCTGTGCAGAAGGGCTCAGCACTCCCTTCCCCCCCATCATTACTCCCCAGGGACACTGGCTGGGCCCACAGTGAATACTACAGTGGGTATTGTTGCAGATGTGAGCATCAACTCCAGTATCTGATTGTGCGATAAATCTTGAGTCCTCTTCCAGAATTGTTCGATTTCCCAACCCTTGGGTACCGTACTCACTCTTTAGGGCAGCCCTCCCTGAGTGACTGACAAGCACTCCTCGGTTTGGCTGGAGGGATCTGGTTCAGCCAACACTTGACTCTCTAGTAACATCACACGGGCCTTAATGACACATGCTAAGCAAAACAGCTAGTGTCCTCATTGGTCTCTTTTAATATTTGGGGGAAGTTGTATTGCCTCATCTACCACTTTGTATAGTGATTCTGGAATTTGCTATTTGACACAGAGCAAATGAAGAGATGGAAGGAGTTGGGCACCACCCAGGCAGCAAGCAAGTCTGTTTGTCCTTCCCAAGAGGACTCCTGAACAGTGCCTGCATGGTGGCTTGGTCCTTGACTTGGTCTGCCTGGACCTATTGCAAACAATGCCCTATGTTCCTTTAGATCAGGAGACATTTTCCACTCCCAGGACAGAACACTGCATGTGGGAGTGAGGGAAAGGAAGGCTTTGAGAGGTCAGCCAGCAAGGCTCCTGCTTCAAGGTCTAAAACCAAGATACTTCTGCTAAGACCAAGGGTGTGGGTAAGGTTTTTTGCAAGAAGCATCCCTTGCATGGGAAGCTGCTTTAGGAACATGAATTGGCTCCTTTGAATCTTTTGGAAACTCTTGGAGGTAAATAGGGCAGATGTAATTACGCTAGTTTCACCAAAGGGGAAGCTACGTTCCAGAAAGTTTGGATCACTTCCTTAGAGACAACTAAGTAAATCACTGGTGGACAGGTGACAAGAAACCTCAAATTCCTAACACTGCTTCGGTTTTTCTTATTACTCCATGTTTCCCTTCAGTGGGGCTTAAACAAAGCAGCCAACTCAAGTCCTGGCTATTCCAGTTAGGCAAAAGTTGGAAGTGGCCTGGTATGACCGGGGCCTAGGAAGCCACGAGTGCTGCTTCCACTTGCTCATGTTGTGAGGCAAGGCTGTGTGGCTCAGCAGGACTGAGATGATTTGGGGTTTGGTGTTTATGCAGCCATGGTGAGTGGAATGCAAATGAAAAGGAGGTAGAGCAACATGCAAGTGCATGCACACACACGTGCACGCACACGCGCACGTACACGCGCACGCACACAGGTAAGGGGATATCATTGTCATGATGGCCATCACAGATGGATGGAGCAGATCACCTTGATGGTCATCTGCAGCTTCATGGACACACTGTGGCTTCTTACCTGAAGCTTCTGTGTTTCTGCCTGAGGGCTCTCTCTGGCCATAGGAATTTGCTGAACCTCTGCATGGGGCCGCATGGAAAAGCCACAGATAAAGGCTCCTGCAGCAACCCTTAACCAACGAAGGATGGAGTTGGTGAAAAATGGTCTCAGGTTCTTTCCCTGTCTGAGGTGTCTTCCACTGACCCCTTAAGAGGGACTCTAGGGGGAGTGTGCCTCAACTGCTCCCAGCAGTTCCGGCTTGTTGACACCCCTTTTATCAGCTAACCTCTCTCTTCTGTCTTGCTTTCTCAACCCTCCCCTGTGTTTCCTGGGCTCATATCCCCTGTTAAACATGGGCTTCTAAATTCCTATTTCGGGAATGAGACTGGCCGAGTTCCTGCCAGCTGACAGTGACTTACATGTGGTGGGCTTTCAGCACTGCCAGTCTCCTGCTAAGAGTGGCAGGTGTGCACTTCCAGGTTGGGCATTTCCCCTTTTCAGCTGTGGGCCAGGAAGACTGTGGCTCTGGAATAAATAATTATAGAGCTTTTCAGGTTAGAAGAATCACATTTCCTGTAAACCCAGGAAGGAACTTACACCAGGGCAGCATGGACATGAAACAGAGAATGAAACTGGGCAAGGTAGTGCACACCTGTAATCCCAGCTACTCAGGAGGCTGAGGTGGTAGGATTGCTTGAGGCTGGGAGTTCAAGACTAGCCTGAGCAACACAGTGAGAACTTCATCTCTAAAAACATTTAAAAAATAAAAAATTACCCAGGCATGATAATGCGTCCCAGCTGTACGGGAGGCTGAGGCAGAAGGATCACTTGAGACAGGAGTTTGAGGCTGCAGTGAGCTATGATTGCAATACTACACCCCAGCCTGGGTGACAGAGTGACAACCTGTGTCTAAAAAAATTAAATAATTTTAGAAAATATATAAATGAGAAACAGAGAACAGAGCTCTGTGTCATTAAGAACAATGCCAAATTGAAGCAAGCTTGGAGTTCTCTTGTTGCCTCAGCTACCCCCCACTACCTCCCACCGGATGAGCAGATGAGCTGTGCATGAGAAAACTCACTTTCAATGGTATTAACTCACTGGCTACATCTCTCCTAGAGCAGCAGCAGGTGAGTCCTCTGGAGCATGGGAAGGTCATATCAGCACTCCCTGGGGTGGGATCAGGTTCCTGGATGCTGCATTCCTACCAATTCTCTTGGGCTCCAGCAGACAGCAGATTGGACTTGCAACCGAGCAGACACATGAAAGCAAACGTGTGCCTCTAACATTTGGTAACCTGCCTCCCACAAAACAGAAGGCACTCTTCCCCGTGCGTGCGTTCTTCCTGCCTGGTGCTTGACATTTTTAACGTGGTAAGCATACAGCCCACTTTGCATTTCCGGCACCTCCCACTTGAACTGGCTCCTGGTCCCTCCAGGCCTGCAAATTCCAGTCACGTGCTCCACCCCAGAGAACACTCTGTTTTCCCTTTCCAGTCAGGCCACACTCCTTCTCACCTTGACATTTAGGGTCCGCCTTTTTCTTTTCCTCTTCTGCTTCATTTTCCAGCCAGGCCACACTCCTCCTTACCTTGACATTTAGGGCCAGCCTTTTTCTTTTCTTCTTCTGCTTCAATAAATCAGGGCCAATCAAGACTCTCTCCCCCTGAGAGGTATTTGGAGAAGCTGACGCTGGTTTGAGGAGGCCTTTCTGTGTGCACTGGGGGTGAAGCAACCACTGCCTTTCTGCTCCCATTCCCTGCCTCTCAACTGTGTGAACAAAACCTCAGGCCAGAGCCCCGCCTCCATTTCCAGGCCTCTTGGCTGACCTGCAACAAAGCTGAGTGCTTAAACCAGATACAGCAGCAATGTCCCAGGCCTGGGTCCCTCCTCGCTTATGACCCCCAGCCTGTTGGTTTAGCTCATTCACTCAGGTCTAGTGAGGAATGGAGTAGTCAACAGCCTGAGGGACACAAAAACTGTGCCAGTTCTGTCCTCCCTTGCCCTCATGCCATATTCTGGAGTTTAGGTTTAATTCAGCCTAGGAGCAAAGGGAAAGCAAACCTTTTTTGTGCCAAGTGACAGATGCCAAGCAATGCCTGAGAGTGTGAATGCACGGGAAGAGAAAGGCACCAGAAAGAGGAAAAGGGGGGAGGAAGGGAAAGATAGGACATGGGAGAGAGAAAAAGGGAGAAAGAGGAAAATGGATATCCAGAGTGATGGTTGCACAGTGGAGGAGCTGATTGCCACTTAGGACTCTGAGTGGCACTGATGCTGTTTGTTACCCTTGCCTGTTTCAAAACGGGGTCAGGAGCTAGTGAATGCACATGCTTGCTCCAGAGAAGACACTCATCTCAGATTTTAGAACCATGTTGCCTTCCCTGGTTTCCGAGATTAGAAATGAGCATGACCCTACTTACTCAGCCATGAGAGGTCATACCCGAAGGGCTTTAGCTGCTTTACAAAGCACAAATCATTCAAGCAAATGTAAGATGGTGTTTTTATTCTCTCCTATTCATCATAAGACTTGAATACACACTATTAGCATAACCGCCAAGGTTAATTTGAAGACACTGGTCTAGAACATTCTTAAGGGAAGGAACCATGAAAGTTGGACTGTAATGCCCGGCACAGAGTAGGAACTCAATAAATGTCTGAAATTTACTAGTGTATGAATGAATATGAGACAGGGATGAAGAAAATATTTTAACAAGAAGATACCTGAGCATTCAACTTTGATTATTTTTCAAAACATTTAATTGCTGTTGGACCAGGCGCAGTAATCTATGATCCCAGCATTTTGGGAGGCCAAGGTGAGAGGATTGTCTAAGCCCAGGAGTTCAAGGCCAGCCTGGGCAATATAGCAAGATCTCATCTCTACAAAAAAGCAAAATAAAAATTTAAAAAAACAGCTGGGTGTGTTGTTGCATGCCTGTAGTCCCAGCTACTCAGGAGACTGAGGTGGAAGGATTGACTGAGCTCGGGAGATCAAGGCTGCGACGAGCCATCATTGTGCTACTGTACTCCAGCGACAGAGTAAGACCCCCCCAACTCAAAAAAACAACAGCAAAAATATGTCGTTTCTTTTGTTCCGAGCCCTCAGAGGCATAGATGAATGAGTTCTCAAAGCGCATGCTCACTGGCTGCTCTGTGATCACATGCACATGCCGGAGTGCCAAGGGCCAGGGAGACTTGAACAGGTACAGTGAGGCGGAGGGGCGGGGGGGGGGGTTGAATCTGCCCAGGAGACTCTGGAAGGTCTCTAAAGAAGCAGGTTCTGAAGCTGCTGAGAAGTCTCACCAAGCAGACCAGGTCCTGAAGACAAAATGTGAAGACAGCAAAGGAATGAGGTAGCCCATTGTGTCAGAGAGTGGCAGTGTCTGATATGACTTGGGGAGACGGAAGGAGTGTGTTTGCTAGGCGGGGCCACCACAGAAAAGGCAGGACCTTGTCACTACCAACTTTTCTGGTCACTATACGTTGTAGAGTGCCTTCTATGTGACCAAACACTGGCAGCAGCAGGTTTGACTTCTTCAGATCTTCCTGGGAAGCTGAAATCCCATGTATAAGCTGTTGCTTTGTCATGGGAGAGAAGGTGGGTATAGCCATGTCTCCTTAGGGCCCCTGACTGAGGGTAGAGGAGAGCCATCTTTATCTTCTAATTACCTCATTGCACTTATCTGGGTTTTAGTCCGTATTTCTCTCCGCTGTGAGCTACCTCAGGGCAAATCTGTTGTTCTTTGAGCTCAATGGCACAAGAGAGTTTTACTAAGCAGATGAATGCATGGATGGATGAATGGATGGATGGACAGGTGGCCGTTCCGAATCCTACAAAAGCCCTTAAACCCACTGTTCTCTCCTAAGGTGGCAAAATTCATTTTTACCGTGAGTACTCCTTGTTTACTGCCAGTCTTGCAAGTCTCCCACAGGTGCAGAGCCCAGAAGAAATCAGTGTGGAAAGAAAAGAGACAAGGCCGGAGCCTCTGAAGGACTTAGTGAGAGTGCTAAGTCAGGGCTGTATCAGGAGAGCAGTTGCCAGCGACTCCCTAGGGCCTGAGAGGAAAGGGAAAGCTCGAGAAGCTCTACAGACCCTCAGACTTTGGTGAGCTCGGCAGTACCAGCAGAAATGGGCCCCAATGCTGGACTGTTGTGTGCACGTCTGTGGTTGAATGCCTTGGGAGCCAAAGATTTGATAAAGCCCAAATCAGAGTAGATAAAAGGCAATTATGCTTCCACATCCTAGATTCCTGCCACCCTGCACCTCTCTGGGGATGCACTTGTGGTATGTGGATGTTTTTCTCACAAAGGCCTAGAGAGAGAAAAACAGCCACTCAACATCTAATAAATTAACCATCATGTCACCGCTTCTGCTGGCCTTGTTCTGATACTTCTCCCCTTCTGATTGTAGATATTAATTATCCTCTAATTGCTTAGATAATCTTGCTTATGAAGCTACAGCAACAATGAAAAGCTGCCGTCTGTTATGGTTTGTTCTGAATGTTGATTTAAGCTGAATTATGCCTCAGTTCCATCTGAAGGGCAACTCCCTGCCCCACCCTCCCCTGCCCCATGAAGGCAGGGTTTTCATCTATTTTTTTTTTTTTCTTTTGAGTTGGAGTCTCACTCTGTCGCCCAGACTGGAGTGCAGTGGCCGCTC
>NW_007247661.1:427288-436691 GCF_000164805.1 Carlito syrichta
CTGCCCAGGCGGGTCTCGAACCCGCGGGCTCAGGCAATCCACTCACCTCAGCCTCCCAAAGGCGAGGGATTACAGGCTGAGCCACTGAGCCCTGCTGAAGGCAGGGTTTTTGGAGGCCTGGAAGGGTCTTGGCATCGTGGGGAGTGCCACAGAATGTTTCTTGCTTCTCTCTTGGCCTGAGGGAGAAGCAAGACTTCAGGGAGGTCACTCATCAGCCCCTGCATCTGACTTCAGGGAGGTCACTCATCAGCCCCTCTCCAAATAGGGCCCCCCTACAGTGGGCTCCCCATGTATCTACTTGCTGGCTGTGCATGGCAAATGACTGCAGGAAGGCAGTGAGTGGACCCAGTTCCCAGCCCTCTAACACATGGATTTCCCTGCAGTTCAGACCAGGCTTTGACTCTGTGTGCCATTGTCTCTTTTTTCAAAGCACAGAGTTGAATGGCAGAAAAATATCACATTAGCATAATTAACCATTAACATAATTAAATACTATTTGCTAGACACCCTGAGTTTGTTGCTTGGTGCTGGGTGCTGTGCAGTCCTGCAACATGAGTACAGAGTCTGTGTGGAAGACACAGGGCGTGTGTGGAAATATGAAGCAGTGGTGTCAAACGTACCGATGAGTATCAATTTTCAGACAAGCTCAGATGGAGACGGCTTGAGAGAAATGCTTGAGTTTGAGTTTGGAGAGCAGGCTTGGAGGTTTAGGTAGCTTGCCTGATTACTTGGTTCATTTATTCTACTCTATTTATTGAGGACCTACTAAGTGACAGGTAATAAACAAGGCACCGAGAGTGAAAAGTAAAATAAAATAAACCATTGCCCTTGGGTGTGGAAGGGTAGAGAAGCTTTTGAAAGGTTGGCTCAGAGCATGTAAGGTCTGGAAGCTAGAAGAGAGGGAGGTAGTTAAAAGAACTGAAATAGTTCTGTGTGACCCAAGAACATATGAAGGAAGACTCTGGGGCCCTATCTGGGGAGGGGCTGGTGAGTGACCGTCCTGAAGTCAGATGCAGAAGACATCAGGCTAGGGCTATTGCGGGAAGGTTCTGAGTGTCCTGTGAAGAACGTGGGCTTTACATTAAGGCTTTAGGCAGACAGAGGGCATGAAGAGAGACTCATTCAGGCCAGTGTGGAGGGGAATGGGTGGAAGGGGGGAAGGCCTGGGGCAGCAACACCAGTGGAAAGTTGGGTAGCATTAGTGGGTCAGGAGGAGCAGCTTTCAAAACATCTGGAAGGCGGCGTCTGTCCCACCCTTGTGTTTCTTTTTGCTTTTCAATGCCTTCTAGGTATTCCTACACGGTTGTCTCATAATTTAATTCTCCTAATTTCCTCATTCTGGAAGCCATACCATACATTCCTCTTGGACTCTGAGCTCAACTATACCCATAACGTCAAGCTGCTCAGTCATTTGTGTCCTTGACTGAGGATGTTAACCCCAGCGTGCACAGTCAGGTTCATGGAAGTTTCACATCACAGGTTGGACTCAGCTTGAAGTCCCTTTTGATGGCCTACACAATTAATTTATGTTTTGTCTTTTCAAGTGGAGAGATTCTCACCTGAATGAAGCTGGGTATATTTGCCTAAGGCTCTGAACCTGTCTCTACTGACTCCGTCAAGGGTGTTGATAATCCTGGGGTCAAGGGTCAGCCGACCTGTAGACACAGATTTGTTAGAAACCTGCTGTTTGTACATTACACCCCTCTGCCAGGTTAGGTTCAAGAAAAAGTCTGGACTGCTGAGTCTCAGCAAAAGTCCCTTTTAATCCCTCCCACCGCCAACAACGCTTGATGCTGGCTTGGGACAGTCTGCCATGTGCTATTGTGAAACGGAGCCCTCTTAAAACACTTGCAAAGTCTGACACACATCAGTCATCTGGACTCCCAGCAAGCGGCCAGTGGACACACAAACAAGAGAAAGGCTAGTTTCTGGAATGCCTTCCAGATTATAAATATCCAGCCATAGAGAGGAAGCAGCCTTTCCCTTGGAGATGGTAAATCAATTTGCCTAAAAACAAACAATGCTGCATTTCTCTGAATCTGTTTCCCATTTCCCAAAAGTAACATATTCTAGAGGATAAAACAGAAGGAAAATAATAGATGGCTCAGCACCTCCTATATATGATCTCTGCTAAGAATCATACTGGGGTTATCAGGTCACAAAGAAAGTAAGACTTGGCCTCTGACCTCATGGAGCTGGCATCCTACTTGGGATATACAGAGCTGAATTTATTAATACCTTTAGAGGCCCCAGCCTGGAGTAATATAATCTTTTCCATCCATATACAGATGAAAATTAAAATGTGGTCTATATATACCATGGAATACTATACTATATACACCATGGAATCAGCCATCAAAAATAATAAAATAATGTCTTGTAGCAATGGTGGATGGAATCGGAGAGCATCATTCTAAATAAACTAATGCAGGGACAGAAAACCAAACACCGCGTGTTCTCACTTATAAATGGTAGTTAAACTAAGGATCTGCAAAGGCATAGAAAATGGTATAATGGACAGTAGAGGCTCAGAAGGGGGAGAGTGGGAAGGGGTGCAGGTTGAAGGATCACCTACTGGGTACAATGTACATAGGTGGGGGTGGTGGGTACACTTAGAGCCTAGACTTCTTCACCACTATACGAAGCAACCATGTAACCAAAAACTATTTGTACCACCTAAAAGTTTTGAAAAACATAAATTGTTAGAAATGTAAAAATCGAATCTAAATAATAATAAAACAGAATTTGCATGCGTGTAAAATTTCTAGATTTTCTGATTGCAAAATCCTGGTGAAATTAATTGAGTTCATTGAATTGAAGATGAACTTTTCTCATGTTTTGACACCCTTGTTATGTTGGTGTTTTAAGCATGGCCTCATCTGTCTACTAGTAATCCGGAAGGGCCATGATGATACACACCAGAGGATATAAGACTTACAAGCCAGGTGATATTACAAAAAGATAAGTAAAAAAAAAAAAAAAAGATAAAGGAAAATACACAGTGGGTTCCTATGTCATTCAGTGTTCTCCAGAGAAACAGAGCAAGTAGAGATAGATACACACATACGTATTGAGAAAGGAGAGATGTATTTCAAGGAATTGGTTCAAGTGATTGTGTGGGTGGCATGCACATCTGAAATGTGACAGTTAAGCCAGCAGTCTGGAGACTTTCAGGTGGGAGCTTAAGTTACATTCCAAAGACAGGATTTCTTCTTCCTTGGGGAAACCTCAGTTTGGCTCCGAAGGTTTTTCACTGATTCAATGAGGCCCACCCAGATTATTGAGACTAATTTCCCTTACTTACAGTCAAATGATTGTGAATGTTAATCACATCCACAAAATATCTCCATAGCAACACCTAGATAAATGTTTGATTTAATAACATGCTATGGCCTAGCTAAGTTGACATCTAAAACTGACCATCACAGTCCCCAAAGAGGTTGCAGTCATGAGCACTGCGGGTGATGAGAAGTGGGAATGTGAAGATGTGATGGCTGGAAGGGAATTTAGAGATCAACAAATTGAATTGCCTCCATGCACAGGGAAGGGCCTGCAGTGCTTGGTTTGTACGAGACATCAAAAACAGTTTTCCTAACCCAATAGCGTGTTTTATATGAGGGAATCAAGTAGGTTGTTACAAGGGCACAGGGTCTGGATTCTTTCTTGATCAGGGCCTGGTGAACCAGAATGTACACAGCAGGTGCCCAAACAATACTTTCTAATTGGGTTACATGGGTATTGGATGAGGGCCTGAGGCTTAGTCCTACCGTTTGAGGCCAGGGTCCCAGACTGTCATTTCACTGATATGTCCCGAGGGCCTAGCTTAGTCCTGGCAGTCAGTCGTAGGTGGTCAAAAGCATTGGTGGAATTCATGAATTGAGTGAATGCAAGGAATTCAGGCCAGTTGAATGTGCAATATCCTGATTCTGTTAGAGGAATGCAGACACAGAAGAGAAATACTCTAAGCATGAATCAGAGTTTCCTCATCTGTTCAATGAAAATGAGAGTATACCACCCTCACCTGTGCACATTGTACACTACAGGTGATCTTTCGGCACTCTACCCCTTCTCCCTGTCCCCATCCTGAGACTCTAATGTCCATGATATCATTCTCCATGCCTTTGCAGAGAGGGGACCCCCAAAACCCCAGAATTTATTTATAAAAAATGGTGTATTTATTCTTACAATTTTAAACTTTAGTCACCTTCAAAGTACTCTCTGTTTGATGCAATACACCTACCAAGATGCTTTTTCCTCTGCTCAAAATGGTTTTTGAACTTGTCAATTTTGATGCCTTTTAGTGCTTTCTGCTGTTTTTTGTTTCACCTCTTCCACATCAGCAAGACGTATCTGTTTGTGGACTTTTTTCATGCAGGGAAACAAACAAAAAAGTCACTCAGGGTGAGCTTGGGTGAATAGAGAGGGTGGGACATGGGAAGCATGCCATTTTTGGTCAGAAATTGGTGAACACTCAGCACAGTGTAGACAGGTGCATTGTCATGGTGGAAGAACTCGTCACCTATTTGCCACAACTTGGATGTTTGTCTGCAAACCATGAAGCTGACTTCTCAAAACTCCCAGATAAAAACTTTGGTAGACCATTTGATCCAGAGGAACAAATTCTGAGTGCACTACAAGGGATCCACTCTCCAAAAGATAATTCCAGTTTTTCTGCCTCCTCCCACCGAATTATCTAATACATGTACCCAAATGAGTATGTGAGCAAATGTGTGTATGTGTGTGTATAAAATTTAGCATAGCACTTGGTAGGTGCTCAATAAATGGTAGCGATGACTATAATTAACATTACTTCACATTATCCAACTCTAGTGATGCTGGGGGTGCCACACCTAGTGCATCTTTACCAGACATGCACCACCCATCCTCAAGCTTGGATGTTAAGTCTCACAGTTGCCCACTTCTCCAGAGAACTGCCCTCCACTGAAATAAGATTGGTGTTCACTAGCAAGTTACAGTGCCCCCAGGGGAGTGGCCCCAGTCAACGATTGACCCATAAGGAGACAAAGGGATGGCCTCCTTGCTTCCAGGAGATTCCACAGCTCAGAGCGATCAGATGGCAGCTAGTTCCTCCTGCCCATTCTGCTCCTCTCGCTCCCTTTCTCCTGAGAACTTGCTCTCATGAATCTCTTGAACTAGACTCCTTGACTCAGGCTCTGCTTCTAGGGAACCCAACTCAAGGCGCAGACAGGCAATTGGCAGAGCTCCTCCTCTTCTTTGCCTGGGTGGAAATGAACCATTTTGCTCACTGTGATTCGGATATTCAGACCCCTGGTGATCTCTGCCATGAGATGTTCCTAGCTAGAAGAAGAACATAGCTTTGCATCTGCAGTTGACACCTGGCTCATCCACAGCTGATCTCCTCAGCCAGGGAGGCTGAGGCTCTGAGTTCTATTTATCTTACATTTTGCCTGATTCTGCCTGCCTATTCCACTAGTCTGGCCTGTTCTCTAAACAAAATAATCATACTTTCAACCACCAAGGCTTGAATTTCAAGGAAAACATTAATTTATTCACTCACTCATTCATTCTATTCAGTCATTCATTTATCTAATGCTTATTGTCTGCATAGCCAGGTACAGTGCCCCGTGCTGAGGAGATGGCTAGAAACATAGGTAAACCACAGTCCCTGCCCTCCAGGAACCCAGAGTCTGGAGGGAGAAACAGACAAGTGAACAGGCAATTGCAATGGAGTTTGTGATCCATGCTATCATAGGATGCTACAAGGACTATAATACGGTTGTCCCAAATCTGAGAGGGCTCATGTGTGTGTAATGTTTACCTATTCTGAAGAAGTCACCTGGAGGTCCATCAGGGAAAGACACTGGTTTATTAGAAGTTACAGGAGGCACCAATGACAGCTGGCCAGTGGAGAATCCGTGACTTGGGACAGTACAGCAAGCAGTTTTATAATCAAGCAAATTAATTATTCAAATTCCTATACAGTGTTTACAATTACAGTGAGTAAGAGTGACACCTATGTTACCTTCAACTTTGCTCAGTCACCTGCATCCCATTATGGGTCACCTACATCCCATGACTAATTCCTGGTAATATGCATATCCTTCAGAGACCCAGCCTTGGCCAAGGCCACTCCCTGAGGGATATGCAACAGGTAGAAAGAAGCCAGATGTAGGAGGAAACAGTCTCCATCCTGACAATACCTCACAAAAACCCAGGGAGATGAACCAGGATAGAAGTCAAAATGGCTTGTTCTGCATAGAGGTGTGAACAGAAATAAATAGAACAGATATCCTTGAGCACGCAGCAATCCAGGGAGGTTACTTCAAAGAGTAAGGTATTACAATGCACAAGGATATGTAGTTTTAAGCACAAAGAATGGTTGCCTAGTGATGGACAGAATAAAGGGATATAAATGCAGGGGACTCTGCCTGCTGTGTTATTACTGCTGTAGCTTTTCTCCCACGCAACTGCTCACTTTCTGGGGGTCCAAGGAAAATACAGCTAAATTAGTTTGGGGCTGCTGACTAGCTAGCTCAGTGGCAATCACAGCTGAGTTCTTATACTGTCTGTCCACCCAATAGCTGATCACCCACAGACATGGCTGTGATGCAGCAGTCTCACTGCATGGCTGCTTTTCATCACTTATGTCTCGTGTGTGGTTCATCAATTCATTCCAGGGAGGCATTCGGAGGTTATAGTGTAACTAAGAGGTTAGGAATGTTAATTGTTCTATGTCGATATTGGTGTAGCTGGTGCTAATGGGAAAATAGCAACTGCTCTGTGCCTTTATGGCCATTTTCATTGCCCTCTTGTGGTTTTGCAGTTATTTGGCTATAGATGGTAATGCCTTAATTCACAGCTGCTATTATTGCTTCAACTGTATGATTGGGGAGAGTCAGAAAGGAGGAGGCGTTTGGGAGAGGCTGAAGCCTTACAAATATTTTCCTTGAGTTTTTTCTTTCTTTGCAAGGTGTTCTCTTGGGCTATAACAATGAAAAATTCTAAAAATATCAGTAATTTGGTGATTCAAGAACCCTAAGTTCTTATTCATAAGTCAGTTGTTAACAGTGTTGGGCTCTGAAAGGCATGTTCCTGGTCTCTCAGAATGCCACCTCCCACTTACCTTCCTGTGCTGTAGGCCCTGGGTCAGGTCAGATCTCCCCAGCCCACTTATTCTCCACTGCCTGCCTCCGGTCACTCTCAAAGTTCCCCGAGAGTATCTCCCAAGCATCTCTCTTCTGTTGCTTCCTTTCTGGTCCCGATCACTGCTCTGCACATTTATCTCTTCCTTGGACTACTGATTGGCAACCACAACCTTACTGGTCTCCACACCTCTCTATTTTTAGGCTACTCCAATTCATCGATCATGTCAATTTCTTATTCAAAATTCTCCATTAACTACAGAATAAAATGCAAGGTTTTTTTCCCAGACACTTTAAGATCTAACCCCTGCCCACCTTCTTAACTTCATTTCCTTCCATACTTCCTTCTCGTTCCCAGGAACCTCGTGTGTGACTCACTATTTGTTCCCCCCGCCAAGTACATCATGCTGTCTCCTCCCACCTCCACGTCGCTGCGTGTGCTGCTCTTCCTCCCTGGAATACCCTTGTCTCCTAGAGGCTGCTTTATCTGAGCCTTCCCTGATTTGTCCAGTAAACGTGACCACTTCTCTTCTGTGCATGGCATGCTTCACCTCCAGTCTAGAAACAACCACACTGTAAGACCATGTCATGTTGCCTCAGTTGTTTCCTCACAAGACTCCTGGGAGTTAATGGGGTTCTTCTCTCTTTCACTTCCAGTACCTGGCACAGTGTCAGGCATGTGGCAATTATTTAATATGTGTTGAATAATTGAATGAAGTAGGTTTCTTCTGTATCTCCTAGGATCTTCCGGGTTAAAATGACAGATACAAGGATCATGATTTTTTTTTTAGTCAACTTACAGTCACAGACACCTAATCACACATTTGAAGCTCACCCTCCCTTTCTGGATGGTCCTCACATGTGCTGTTCCCTCTGCTTGGCACGTTCTTCCCTCCTCTTCACATGATTTCAGCTTAATGTGTATTCCTTAAAGAAGCCTCTACTGAGCACTCTTCCACCTTCTAGCCTACAGAACTGTAAGCTAAATAAAGTATCCAGCCTTAGGTATTTTATTATAGCAACACTAAACAGCAAGACATACTTTCGACATCTACTTATACACACAATTCAGACTAATAAGAGTAGGAGAGAAAAAGCTTCTTTAAATTTGTGTTATACTTCAATTTTGGTGTTCTCCCCCGATAAGGCGAGGCCTCCTGGTGTATGTTTCCATGCACCTGGTGGATTTCCATTGTATTTATACCAATTATAAATAGAAAAACTTGTCCAGTTATATATGACAAATTAACACATAACAATTGTTTTATCTACGAAATATGAAGCTACCTGAAGGCCAGGGCTATATTCATCTTGTCCACCATTGTGTTCCCAGGCCTGTTACATCACGTGGTCTACACGGAGCACACACTAAATAGCCAAAATAAGGAGATGAAAAAAGATCTCTGCTATGATACGGATATATCATAGCATTTATTTGTTCCCACTAAAGCTCACATTGACATTTGATCCCCATGTGGTGGCAAGGGGAGGCGGAGCCTAGTGGGAGGTGTCTGAGTCATGGTGGCAGATCCTTCTTGAATGACTTGGTGTGGTTCTTGTAGGAATGAGTGAGTTCTTGCTCTAACGAGAATGTTTTCACGGGAATGGATTAGTTCCCAGGAGAGTGGGTTGTTACAAAGCCAGGACCACCTTAGGATTGATCACTTTGTACATGTCCACTTCCCCTTTGGCCTTCTCCACCATGTTTCTACCTAGCACGTGATGCCCAGTAGAGCGGATATTGACACCAGGATTCTCGCACCTTCTAGCCTACAGAACTGTGAGCTAAATAAAGTACCCAGCCTTAGGTATTTTATTATAGCAACACGAAATGGCAAGACATACTTTCGACATCTACTTATACACAAATTAAAAGGCTACATAACCCCATCTTTTTCTAGAGATAGGTTGGAAATGTATGTTTTCCTGCATACCATTTCAAGCAATGCATTAAAGTCTCATCAATTCAGACTAATAGGAGTAGGGGAGAAAAAGGTTCTTTAAATTTGTGTTATAGTTCAATTTAGGTGTTTTCCCCTTTGGTCAGTTTAACTCAACATCTACGGAGCACCCACTGTGTTCTACTGTCCTAGACACAATACTGGCTATATGGACATGAACACCAATGACCTGGTTCCCTGACTCTGAGATGCCAAAAGTCCTTTGAGAAACGCCTTTCTGTAGACTTATAAGCCTATATTCACTCTAAATACAACTTGTTTCTTTTTTTGTTTTGAGTTGGAGTCTCACTCTGTCGCGCAGACTGGAGAGCAGTGGCC
>NW_007247661.1:437000-449610 GCF_000164805.1 Carlito syrichta
TTCTCTGTGCCTCTCTTCTGTTCCCCCAGGCCCCTCCCTATAGCCCTGTCTACTCCTTCACCCTAATTCTGTGTGCTCCTTCAGGGCAGGAACCACCATTTCATTCTGGCTCTAGCATAGTGATTGACACATAGGAGATGACAATGGTATTTTTAAGTTGTTACAATCAAATGAATAAATAACTAAAACTAGAATTTTAAACTCGAGATCCTGCAAGACTCTTTTTAATGAATTGTTTAGTAACATTCACTCCTAGAGACCTAGGCCCCCCAAGTTCTTCAGTTTCCCCCCAAGCAACTAGGTTAACATCCCTTAGAATATTTTATTTGTCTCAGGATTTAGATTCAATCACATGAAATTGCCATTTTTGTGCATCAAAACCAGTTGAATATCAGCACATCATACAGTTCAACCTAATATTTAACGAATTGTTCAGTAAGGATGGTGCCAAGGTGCACGTCAAAGCATCTCCATTCAAATGTTCCAGATTCCAAATGAGAGGATAGCTTTCCTTGTCTCATTCTGGGTCTTTTGGTTTATGTCTCCAAAGCCATTCAGAAGAGTCTGCTAAGCCAACTGCTTCTCTGTCTCCCTGCTGGGTCTACAAATGCTTGGAGTGTTGTGCAGAAATAATCCTTTTTAGGGTCTTTTATGAAAGGATAGCATGTATAGCCAATTAGCAAAGGCCCAAGAGAAAATAGATGGACAACAAATGTCTTTGAATACCAAACGGCACAATAGATAGTATTCACACTATAATGAGAATATCCACTTGGCTGCAAGGAGGGGCTTGTGGGATGGTAGTTTGGTGAAGTCCCAGTCTTTCTGGAAAGAGAGTCACACTTTTTGTCTACTTGTCAAAAAGTGCTTTAACTCTGCTGCCCTGATCATGTCCCATGTGGCCAGGCCTCCTCTCACTGCCCTCCCAGGACCAAGCTCTTGTGAACTGCTGAGTCCATAGCCTTTGCCAGAGACTTTGCTCCATTTCCAAAGCAAAAGACGTCATTGACTCCCAGCCTCTTGCCTTATCTTTGGGGGCCTAGGTCTCTAGGAGTGAATGTTACTAAACAATCCATTAAAAAGAATCTTGCAGGATCTCGAGTTTAAAATTCTAGTTTTAGTTATTTATTCATTTGTTTGTAACAACTTAAAAATACCATTGGCATCTCCTATGTGTCAATCACTGTGCTAGAGCCAGAAGGAAATGGTGGTTCCTGCCCTGAAGGAGCACACAGAATTAGGGTGAAGGAGTAGACAGGGCTATAGGGAGGGACCTGGGGGAACAGAAGAGAGGCACAGAGAAGGCACTGTGGCTGTACTTTCACCCCTCAAATATCACAACCAATATTCTCTACAGGAATCACTCTAGATTACCCCCCCACCTCTTTACAGAGAATGAATTTTCTCTGATGTCTCAAAATGCCATCGTAGGACATTGGCAGATCACTTGGGACTCAACCCCAGCACTACTTTTACTTGTGTGATGTCGTCCAATGCCTCTCTTTGCTCTTTACCAGCCTGAGACAAGGATTGATTTTTTTTCCCCCTCCAAAGAGCTAACTGATTCAAAAGGCAGGAAAAAGACAGGAACACAGGCCTGCCTCCCAAAGGATCTTCCTTTTGCCACCAAATGCTCCTGTTCAAATGTCAGAACACTGGTCCAAACTCTGCCTTCAGTGGGACTCCCTCCTCACACTCTATTTCCCAGGCCCACCCGGGAAGGTGAAGGAAAGAAAGACAGAAGAAAGGGATGAAGCCCAAGAACCTGGGTATTTTTCAGGTGTCAGGATTGCTTTGGGCACACAGAATCTGAGTGTGTAAGTGTGCTGTGTAGTTCAAGGCCACCACTGCTGCAGAGGCCAGTGACACCTGGCTCCCAGAGAGAAGTGCTTCCAGCAGGTAAATTCGCCCTTTTCACCATCTAGGAAAAGAAACTCCTGTTCCCATTTCCTTTCAGTTTAAGTCCTTGGTCTCTTTAGGTCTCCCAGCTCCCACCTCCCTCCCCATCTTTCTTTGTTCCATGACACCTGGGCATGAGGCACATAGGGTTTGCTGTCACTGCAGTGTTCCTTGTGACTGTGAGGTAACTGGATACTATGATCACTTTCTCAGAAAGTCTTTAAAATTATCATGAGAAGGCGAGGCACTCATCTCCTGGGAGGTGTCTGTGTGGTCAGATGAGATGACTGCTACATTCCATTCCAGTTAGGTCATTCAACAATTCTCCCTTAGTGGGTAGCTCTGTGGAGCCCCTGAGGGAAGTTATGAGGGAGGTTACGAGGGAGGTTACGAGGGAGGTTACGAGGGAGGTTACAAGGGAGGTTACAAGGGAGGTTATGGTCCAAAGCATTCAGCTGAAACGGAATTCCGAACATAAGCACCCACAACTTGGGTTTCTAATAATCCACTTGTACGTGGTCTGTCTACAATGTAGGGCTTAGGTTCCTCTCGCTGTTTTTGTTTCTTCCTTCTCCTACTCTTTGGGAGTTTAATAAGAGCCGAAAGCATCTTATAAATAGTGACACAAGTATCCTTATCCAAGAGAGCGCTTGCACAAACCACACCTTTGCCATAGAATATAGCACAAATACGAATGCATGCAGTTTTACCAGCTAGATTGCATGAGTATAAATCTCAGCTCTCACACTTTTGTGCTGAGGAGGTTATTTAACCTCTCTGTGCTTCAGTTTCCTCATCTGTAAAATGGAAATTATAAGAGGATGTACCTTAGTGGTGACTATGAAGATATATGATCTAGCAAATAAGTGACAAAAATACATTATTGGTAGCAGCGGTAACGGAAACGTTTTCATCTGCTGTATGAGGAGTATGTTTTCCTGCCCTGGTTCTCCTACGTCAGAACTCCCTGAACCCCTTGAATATGCCCCTGGACCCTCGGAAGTCTCAGGACTTCTGAGACTCACTAGTTTAGCAAACAGAGTCCCAGACTAGAGGCCAGAAGATCTGGGAGTTTTCATAGTAAACACGCTACTCATTAAGGAGCCTACCACGGTCCAGCCCGCATGCTACATTCTTCTGTCGGTGTATGAGCTATTCACAACAGTTCTGCAAGGTGGCTACTACTTTCCCCATTTCACAGATGGGGATACGCTCAGAACCACCTAACCGCCGAGTTAATGCTCTGGCACAGAAAACACGGGTCCATTTTCAAATCCCAGCACACGAGTCTATGGGAAGTCACTCAACCCCTCTCGTATTTCCCTCGGCTGTAAAACAGAAATATCCTTGCCCTGCCCATCTCACAGGGTGAGAATCCACCCAGAAAGTGTTTATGCAAGTCCGAAGTAAGTCGCCAAACGACAGCCGGCCTCGGAATCGTGACGCCAGAGACAAGTTCCTGGAAAAGCGAGCCGAGCTCAGCCGAGCCTATCCGAACGAACCGGGCCGAACGAGCCGAACCGAGCCCAACCCAGCCGAACTCGGCGAGCCGAGCCGAACTCAGCCGAGCCCAGCCGAGCGGAGCCGAGCCCAGCCCAGCTCAGCCCAGCTAGCCCAGCCGAGCAGAAGCCCAGTGGAGACGAGCCCAGCCAAGCCCAGCCGAGCCCAGCCGAGCCCAGACGAGCCCAGCGGAGCCGAGCCCAGCCGAGCCCAGACGAGTCCAGCCGAGCCCAGCCGAGCCCAGACGAGCCCAGACGAGCCCAGACGAGCCTCGGATCCCGCCTCCGGGCTGGACGCCAGGGGCGGGCGCGTGACTGAGTGTCAGACACATTAGCCAATAGCGATGCGGAAGACGGTGGGGGCGGGGCTACTCCTTGGCCCCCGCTAGGCTTTTGCCGGGAGCTAACCGTCGCCGGCCTGGCTGCACCCGCCTCCCCCCTGCTGGGAGCCTGCCCAAGGCGGTGGCCTGTGCCGGGCTTCGTGAATTCGCGGAGGGCACCGAGACGCCTGGCCTTAGTCCAAGGGACCTGGTGAAATCTCGTTAGTGAGAACAGCAGGCTGGCGAAGTCACGACGCAGTGCCAGTGGCCTTGTACCTCTCGGGCCCCGGAGGACCTTCAAGTTCTGGAATGCGGGCTTCGGGACAAAAACTCGCTGTGATAACGAGCCCCGGGGACCTAGGCCTTCGGCTTCCTCACTCATTCCTGAGTATTACAGGGGCGCCGCCGGACCGAGATCTAGGGAAGGCTGGAGAAGAAGCAAGGACGGATTTTCCTACAGCACACAGATATTTGCAGGCCTCCTGGAAGGAGAAATCTAGAAACAGTGGGATTCAGGGAAAGAACTACACGCAGGTTCTCAGATCTGATAGGAAACATTGGATAGAGTAGGCAGGTTAGAGAGGGAAGGTCAGAAACCAGAGAACAAACCTGCACCAATTTCAAGGCTGCTAGTAAGTTAAAAGAACAAAACCAAAAACTGTTGGAATAACTTTCACCCAACGTGCCTGCTGCAGCCTACTCAGGATGTTCGTGGTTGAGACCGGTCAGGGCACAGTTGGGGAATGCCCCTGGGAATGCACAAATAACCAAGTTGACTTGCTTTAACCTTTGTATTTATCATATGCTCATTAACATTCTAAATGACACACCCTCCATCACCATGACAGGTCCACCCTGCCCGTTTCCGTAATAAACCAGAGTCTTTGGCTGGTGGGTTTTGTGAGCTACAATAATGAAGGGGTGGAATATTCTATTAAAGGGGTGGATTTTTCCAAGAACTGGGAGGGCAATTCTTGGAAATGAGGTGCCACCCAAAGACCCTCGGGGCAACGCTTTCTTGTGTTTGCCAGCACTTTGCCTTGAAGTGGGTACTATTCTGTTGCTTCCATTTTTAATAAATTTACTAGCTAACTGCCTTGCTACTTTTGACCTGTTCTGAAATCTTTTCTGCGTCAACTGCCTTGAAGTCAAATACCCGGCACAGAACACTGGTAATAGACACAATTCCAGTGTCACGTTCACTTCATTCTGCGGACTGCTTGATCACCAGAATCTTCTGGTTGGATTTCTTGCTCCAAGATTTGGGTATTCCTTTCAGGTTCACTGCAACCCTGAGTGATTACTGCGAAGTGCAAGTCTAATCACCACATTCTCCTACTTAAAACCCCTATAGTAGGGTTTCCCGTTGTCCTGAGATACAGGCCTAGCATTGAACTTGGCTCTCAAGGCAATGGAAGTTCTGGCTCCCTGAATACAGTTTCAGCCCCATCTTTGGCCACTTGCTTCTCCTTTTCGCCCAGTTAACTGTTTGTAAGCTTAACAAATGGATGAATGAGCCATTTCTAGAGATATCGGCAATATTATCAGAGCCAAAGAAAGTCTCCATAATCTGAATGACTGTTGTGAACAGGGTAAAAACCCATTGTAACTGAGTAAAAACCCATTGTGCTCAGTTATCACCTCAGATGGAGAAGTCAACTCTGTCCTAGAATCCAGGAAACCTGAAGTCTTGTCTTTGCTCAGCTACTGATTTTACTGTGCAGTCTCCCATGTGTGGCTTCCAGTCTCTGTTTCTTCATTTATAAAATAGGGGCAGTGAAGTAATGCTTCCTATTCTCATATCTTTACCTATGTGAGATACTTCAACCACAAAACCAACAAAACATGGAGAAGCACTTTACGAATTCAAAGTATTGTTAATATATGCTTCTTATACCAAGGTGCACGCCATGAATTGCCTTTAAAATTCTTTTCTGGGACACGTAGAACCTGTACTTTATATTACCATATGTAATACATAAGGTTTATATTTATATCGGGCATGGGTTTAAAGCACCCCACAGATTTCTTTTCTTATGACTGCATCTGAGAAGCAGGCCAGGCTTGTAAGCTTTGCCATTTTTGTCCACCAGCTGAAATTAATAGAGGGGACAGTGAAGATAAAGAAGGAAAGATGTAAAAGATACTGGTTAAGGAGTCCAGCTTGGATGAGGTAAGGATAGCTTTGCCTTTAAAGAAACCTTGAAAATGGATGTCCACAGAAGAACTGGAATAAAGCATAAAATATTAGAATGTGGAGTCATGGGCTGCTGTAGGTCCCTGTTCACAACAGCCTCTTAATCACCTAATTTTCTTGGCCCTCAATACCCTTTCCCAGTCTCCCTTTCTACTCCCAATGTCCCGACATACATATATATTTTCCTTCGGTTAACTCTTGGAAGATACAACACGAACTGAAGGAATGAACGAATGAAGAAACGAAAGACTGACGGATAGATGGATGGATGGACACCATGGACATGAAGCCAGAAGATCGGGGTTCTTATGTGGATCAACACCACAACCTTGTAAAACAAGTCGGGCGGCAATTAATAGTCCCATTTTACAAACAAGGAGACTGAGGTTCATAAATTAATTGGCTTAGTTGAAGGTAGAAAGTAGCAGAACTGGCCCTTAACTCAGGATCCCTCACACACAACATCATAATTCTTGAAGGCAAGAAATAATGTCCAAGTTTTAGATTGAGAACAAGCCTTCTTTAGACACACACACACACACACACACACACACACACACACACACACACACACACACACACACATTTCTTTACCTCCTTCTCCTTTAGGCAAATGGTTGCAGAGCAAGCCAGTATTCGAAGGCTGCTTTTGTAGACAGTCTAGATGGAAAGTGACATGTGTTGGAAACATAGAAAGAACTGAACATCATGACATTTCAGCCCACTTTTGTAGTCTTCTAGTGGAAGACTGAGCACAGTTCTCTGTGTATGAGAGGAGTCTGTTTCCATGGCAGGGAAGGAACTGAGGGAGGAAAGAGAGAAAAATAATAGAGCATATTTTCTCAGAATCACTTCTCCAGTGACACTGAACAATTCAAAGAGAAAGGGCAACTCAGTGACCAGAAGTACAACAGTGGGTGAGCTCAGAGAAATAGGACAACTATTAAGGTCACCTCCAAAGGACAAGATAAATGAGAAACTTGGGCATGAAAATGTTTCCTTGAGCTCATGAACCTGACCTTTTTTGCTTTCTCTGACTCACAACTGACCTTACGGACTGAAACTAGACCTCCTAGGTTCTGAACCCTGGCTCTACTACTAACTACTTTTGTTATAATTCTTATTCTTATGATTCTTATGATTCTTGTGTCTATTCTCATCTCATAAAATGGGTATAATAATAATTAACACAACATCTTCCTTGTAGATTCTTGTGAGAATTAAATGAATTGGTTTATGCTAATACCCTTAGATCATGTCTGTCACATTGTTAATGAATTTTCACTATCGTCATTACAGCTGCCCCTTGGTAATTGAAGCAGAACACATACTTTTAAGATAGTTATTTTCAAATGGGTTTTTAAAAAGAAGGAATGATTGACCAGATCACCTGAGGTGCTTCTACACATTCTGGCTTTCCTCCCCATCTCCCATTTTCAACCTTCTAGAAATTAAGACTCTAATATCTGTGGTGATGCAGGGGCATGTGTATTTTAAACGGGCAAATCTGCAATGCCGTCTTTCGTTCTACCCCTGAATTAAATCCCACTAGAGCCCCAACTTTGAGGGATTTCTCTGGAGGCTAAGAGGTTTTTTGTTTGTGTTTCTCTGAGTTGCATTCTCACGCTGTTACCTAGACCGGAGTGCAGTGTCACGCTCAGGGCTACTGCAGCCTTGACCTGCTGGACTTAGGTGATCCTTCATCTTAGTCTTCCAAGTAGCTAGAACTACGGGGTGTGCACCACCACGCCCAGCTAATTGTTTAATTTATTGTAGAGACGAGGTCTCACCATGTTACCCAGACTGGTCTCAAATGCCTGGGCTCAGGCAATCCTCTCACCTTGGCCTCCCAAAGTGCTGGGATTATAGGCATCAGCCACCATGTCTGGTTATATATTTACTTTATGAAGATTACAAGGGTAGTCTAAGCTTGGCCAGGACATGTACATGTTATGAAGTCTATCTGCCTGTCTCCGAGATGAGTTGCATTGAAACCAACCCAACTTATGTTTCCAACTTCCTTTGCATTATGGATATGCTGATGAGTTGCCTAAAACTAAGAGATGATAGTATCATGATGGCACTCTTTCTGGAGACACTACGGCCTAGTAATTTAAAGTTTGATCATATGGTATTATGTGCATCACTCCGCAACTGACCGTTTTTCACTTAATAATCTATGTGGATATCTTTTTAGCTTCACATATATAGGTCCAACTCATTCTTTTTTTTAAATAGCTGCATGATATTCCATAATACATATTTACGATGCTTTTTTCAAATATTCTTCAGCCAGAAATGCACATTGAAGTCCTACAAGATTTTTTTTTTTTTTTTTTTTTTACCATAATGTACCATGCTGCAATAAACCCCCTTGCACATGTTTTCTTCTATGTGAGGGCATTTTTAAAAATTTTATCTTAGAACAGAATCACCGAAGTGAAGTAGTTGGGTCACAAGGTATGTACGTTGATCATTTTAGAAAATATTGCCACAAAGATTGAATTCCATGAGCTTCTCTTGGCCATGTCATGTGTACTGCAGGCTGATCTGGAACACCTTCAAATGGATGCTGCAGTGAGTATGACAAGACTATGATTCACGGCGTGTTAAGTATTTTGGATTGTATGGGTCAGCTAAAACCTCATTTGATAACCTGCTGTCTGCCCTTTTCTTAACATAACTGTGTTGTGATACGACTGAGTTAACCACTCACCATTGCATAGTCATAAGCATTCATCTGTGCTCTAGCCCTGTTCCTAGTTCTGCCTGATACTCGAGGGAGAGAAGGACTGGGCAGAAGGAGATGCTAAAAAAACTGCAGGGGTAGTGTGGAAGTGGGAATGCATGTAAGCTGAACCCAGAGACCACAGGAGAGATGTCGGGCGGTGGGATAGAATCCATTTCTTTATGTCCACGTTCTCTCTCCGCTCAGAGACATTTTCAGCTTAATAGCTGCTGACTTCTGTAATACCCTCTTGTAATCTCCTGCAAATCCTATGGACTCTGTGTTGTCACACTTCATCAGCTGTGTTATAATTCCCAATAACTGGCACACAATTGATGTTCTATCCCTGAAAAGCTGGCCCCAAATAAATGGCTTCAGGGGGCTTAATGATAAATCAGGGGCATTCTGAATGGATTCTGAGCGTATTCTAAGTCAGGACAAATCCTCGCTGGAATCCAATTTGGCTGTTTCATTACCAGTTCCATCTCCCGCATGCAGAAAGATGATAAACAACATTGTAAAGATGTAGATGAGATTGGCTTTTGTGACCTAATGTTTCTGATGAAGAGAGAAGTACACGTTGTTAAAACAGGAAAAATGCACACAACCCGTCAGCAACAGAATATTACAGGCTTATTTTTTTGAACAGGAATCATTTGTGAATTTATTACCTCAGACACAAAGACCTGGTTGCTTCTGCATTTTGTAGTGATTTAATTAACCTTTAATTGTTCTCAGAGAACTGGGAGAACTGGTACATCTACCCCACAAGCTAAAAGCCACTTTTAAAAAAGTTGAAAGTTGCCAGCTATTTCCATTTTTTTTTTTTTTTTGAGTTGGAGTCTCACTCTGTCGCCCAGACTGGAGTGCAGTGGCCGCTCCTGGCCACCACAGCCTTGACCTGCTGGGCTTCGGCGATGCTTCTGCCTCAGCCTTCCAAGTAGCTGGAACTACAGGCACGCGCCACCACACCCAGCTAATTTTTTGATTTATTGTAGAGATGAGGTCTCACCAAGTTGCCCAGGCGGGTCTTGAACCCGTGGGCTCAGGCAATCCATTCACCTCAGCCTCCCAAGGCGCGGGATTACAGGCTACCAGCTATTTCTTACTGACCCAGAGCCAGATTCTGCTGGGGACCAGGACCAGGCTTTGCAAGATGGGTTCCAGCAAGTGGCTTAAATTCTCTGTGCCTCAGCTTACAGCTACATGTGAGAGGGTATATGGCAACGAGGGAAAGTTTAAAAAATAACTAGCCATAGCAGTCATTAAGAACTGTTGGGGTTTGGTTATCATTTTAGGTTAATAAATATCTATGTAAGATGTTGGAATTGACAGTAGAGGGTAGCGTTTCTGTTCAGGGTTTTGGGAGTTGGACAGACTTGGGTTTAAATTCTTCCTCTGCCACTTAGCAGCAGCGTGATCTCAGTTGCTTTATCCACCTTATGGGAATGGAAAGGAGGACTGTATGTCACACAGTGCACACCTGATACCTTGTAAGATGAACGCATGGCAGCTGGGATTATTGTTATGCTTAAACTATTGGTTGCCACGTATTAATCCTTGTATTAGCTTCCCACTGCTGCTGTTAACAAACTACCACAGTTTTGATGCCTTAAAACAACAGAAATTTTTTCTTGCACTGTTCTAGAAGCAAGAAATCTAAAATTAAAGGGCCACACTTACTGCAGAGGCTCTGGGGAAGAATCTATTCCTTGCCTCTTCTAGCTTCTGGTGGCTGCTGGCATTCCTTGGTGTTCCTTGGCTTGTGGACACATCATCTGTCTTCATAGCGCCTTCTCCTTTGTGTTTGTCGAATCTCCCTCTGCCATTCACTTAGAAAGACACTTTTGATGGTATTTAGGGCCCAACTAGATAATTCAGGATGATCTCATCTCAAAAGCTCTCGTGTAGTCACATCTTTGAAAACTTTACCATATAAAATAATATTTACAGATCCTTAAGATTAGTACCTGATATCTTTGGATACACCACTCGACCCACTATAACCCCTTACAATGCAACAGGCTACCTGGGTTTTCAGGGCTATCTCTCAATACTAGTTGAGGAAGGGAGGGAACTGGAAGGGGGGTAAACATGGTTTTATTTCATGAGATTGCTAAGAGGAAAAGCGAGTCAGGAGAAAACAACGTAAAAATTTGTTTCTGTGCTACTAGACCATCATTTCAGACACAAGCAATGATGTCTGTGATGAAGCACAGAGGAGGAGACCCTGAATTCTGGACCTATATGGCCTGGTCAACAGCCAGTTGTGCCTTGTATTGGGTGTAACTTTGGAAAGGTTTAATTTCTCTGTGCCTCAGTTTCTTCATCTGTAAAATGAGTTAGTACCCATACCCCTGGGTACCTGTGAGTTCTAAAAGGGGCCCAGAGCACAGTAAACACTATGTAAGTGTTAGCTATTATCATAGATCTCTGTGTGTATAGATGGACAAAAGTTTGCAAACCAGGCTGAACACTTGTGACATTTCTGAAATGGAAATCCCCACTGTCTGCTTTTCAGATTTCATGACTTGCTTCTAGGAGCATTATACAGGGAACATTCTTTAATTCAGAATCATGATTATGAGGATACACATTAAATGAGATTTCCTATGCAATTGTGCACACTAAAAGCATGCACTAAATGAGGAGATGTGTACAAGGGCAGATCCAACTTTGTAGGAACTGAAACTTATATAATACAGGAGCTCTCTTGATGAAAAATAACACACAATCACAATTGCAAAAGTGGATAGGGCCAGGCACAGTGGCTCATGCATGTAATCTCAGAAATTTTGGAGGCTGAGGCAAGAGGATTGCTTGAGCTCGGGTGTTCAATACCAGCCTGGGCAACATAGCAAGACCTTGTCTCTGCAAAACAAACAGACAAAAAATAAATTAGCCAGGCATGGTGGTATGTGCCTATAGTCCCAGCTGCTTGGGAGGCTGAGGTAGGAGGATCACTTAAACCCAGGAGGTCTAGGCTTCAGTGAGCTGTGATCGTGTCACTGCACTCTAGCCTAGGTGACTAAGTGAGACCCTAACTCAAAAAAAAAAAAAAAAGATACGAGTGAACATTTCCTTAGAAAGAGAAGAGAAAGCATAACAAATCACTTGTACAAGCTGGTCACAGAAGGCAAAATGCAGACTCCAGGGGTTGGCCTGTGTAGATGGCCACAGTACAGGTCAAGATCTTGACCAGGGAGATGACCTAACTGATAGTCCTTTCCTGGACCAAGGTCAATACAGTTAAATCCGTTAAGCAATAAGAAAGATTTACTACATGTGTCCTACAGCAATTTAATTTGTTTTTCTTTCTTTCTTTTTTTTAAAGACTTCACAGATAAAAACATTTACAGATATGCCTGAACTTACATTCTAGCTTGGGATCAGGAAAATACAATTACATGTTTCCTTTTAAGTTCTTAGCTTTCGCCTGGACAAGGATTCTTCGAATCCTAGTTCCTACCTGGATGGGGAAGAGTGCCTGGAAATGTGGGCCTGGGGCTTCAGCCCACGATGACCATGGCGTCACCATATAGCCCCACTGTTTTTATCTTCTCTTTCTCTTCTGTATCTCTCATGTGCTTGGGTTTTCAGGTGTTTTGTGGCTGGGAGAGAAAATGTGTATTTAAGAAGATGTGTGGTGAGTTCTGACCCTCTGGGCTTCTTACTGTTGTCTGGACAGCTTTGGAAGGGCTGAGCCTATTCTTTCTAGAAAGTACTGTCCCACAAAAGTAACCACAGAAGAGGGCAAAGAAATGGTATCTCCCTCTATTTCTTTTTTTCTCTGTTGTGCTCACCTATCTATTCACCTCTCCCACTACCAGAAACCTACATAGATACCAAGTTAAGAAATCACTCCCTGCTGGTCTCGGTGGCTCAGCCTGTAATCCCGCGCCTTTGGGAGGCTGAGGTGAGTGGATTGCCTGAGCCCGCGGGTTCGAGACCCTCCTGGGCAGCGAGA
>NW_007247661.1:449670-462771 GCF_000164805.1 Carlito syrichta
CGTGCGCCTGTAATTCCGGCTACTTGGAAGGCTGAGGTGGAAGGACCGCTAGAGCCCAGCAGGTTGAGGCTGCGGTGGCTGGGAGTGGCCACTGCACTCCAGTCTGGGCGACTGAGTGAGACTCCAACTAAAAAAAGAAATCACTCCCTAATTGGGATCACAGAGAGACCCCAAAACATGAAATAGCTAATGATGGTGGAATGTCAGATACTGTGACAGGAAATGGAAAGTTCAGTGTGGGGAGGCTGTGAGCCGGTCAAGTTGCCTAGTGAATCAGAGAGGCCCCCCACCTGCCCCCTCAGCTTACTCACAAGGCCACTGTTGCTCTTGGCGACAAGCTGACCCTGTGTTGGGCGGTGCGGCTGGCCAAGCTCTGCCAGGCCCAGTGAGAGCAATGTGCCCACACCAACCTGTCCACTCTTCCTCAGCCAGAAGCTGTGTGTGGAGGAGTGCTGTGGATTCCAGCGTGGGCCATCACAGAACAAATGCTTCCTGAAGCCCAGGGGTCATGTAGATGGGTCAGGGAGATGCAGCAGCCAGGAACAAAACTGACACCAGTTCCTGGAGGATAAATGAGACCTGATTCTGCCAAGTGAGTCAGAGTCTCCATCTTGTTAACAAATACGTGAGTAGCCATTTATTCAAGTATTCATTCAACAGACAATTCTTTTTTTTTTTTTAACAGTGGTAAACAGTTTTTATTCAGGCAATGAAATATGGAAAAATATATTGGTAATCATTTTAATAATTTGTGAGTATAACTTTACAAATATTTACTTGATATGTAAAAAGGGAAATTACTGTGCATCTAAAATCTATGTAGTCGATTACACCAATGTAAATGATTACTTCCCAATCGTGACAGTCGTCAATGCAGCACTCCTCCCTCTGACGAGAGGCTCTTCACAGTCACGGCACCTGTGGGGACACAGTGGAAGCAGACGTGCAATGGGCATGTTCTTGGCACGTTAGTACAATGGTATTATTGGCAATCACACTTGCTAACAGCAACACTGCCGAATTTAGTACTATCTCTAAAATTTAAAATCCAACGGCTGAGAAGGGCTGAGGTTATAGTGTGTTCACCTACACGCTGCCCTGTATTTCCACAGACAATTCTTTTTTTTTTTTAAAGATGTGGGGTACAATTCAGGGTTAGGTATACAAATGTTCGTTATGCAGGCACCCTTGTTGACGAGGTGTGCCCTTCCCTCCCCTAGCAGTTTCCCTCAACTGCCAATCCCACCCCCTCTCCCCTGGCAGTTTCCCACTACTGCCAATCCCTTTCTTATAGTATTATGATAATTTCAACAGAGAATTCTTAACACATGCCAGGCACTTTACTGTACAAAGATATAAAGAAAACGTTCATAAGTATATGTATAGAAACATATGAGTATATCAGAAATAATATAGTATAATGTGATCAATGCTGAAATGGAAGATAAATACACTTTAGGGAAGTCAAGAACTAGGAATGATTAATGTGTGTGTGTGTGTGTGTGTGTGTGTGTGTGTGTGTGTGTGTGTGTATGCGCACACACATGCTTGGGTAGGAGGTTCTCATCTAAACCAGGGAGATGTGATTTTTTTCATATGTAACCCAAGGACCTAAATGTCCCCTGCCAGGACAAACCCCTTTCCCAGTAAGAACTAGCTCTCCTCTCTTGCCTTACCATCAGGGTCATCTTCTCCGGGTGTATTCTGGAAGGGGTCATCTCAATCTGTTTCTCGGGGGAGGTGGCCCATGCTCCAGCCTTCTCTCTGCTGTAGCCTCTTCTCAGTGGCCACTCACAGCTCCCGCAGTTACTGATCCATCCCTCCTTCCTCTCACACTGCACAGCATCTCACGTCCATTCACATCTGAATCTCCCCTCACACAAGCTGCCATATGTAAAGACAATGGGAAGATTGGGAATCATGGAAGGGGCACAAGAAGATGCAGAAGAAAAACCATTTTTTAAAAAAATGCTGTTTTGTAATTGTACACCTAACCCTTAACTGTACCCCACAAAACCATAATAAAAAATATTGATAAAAAAAAGAAATAAAATATTATTAACACATTAAAAAAATGCTGTTTTTAAAAATGCTGTAGCCATTCTCACCCCAAGAAATCTCTCATGGCCCTTCAAGAGCCCCTGACCTTCCACCCTCACAAGACCCTCGCATCTCTCCAAAGCTCACTGTGCTCTCAAAGAGGCAGCCCCTCTGGCATCTCTGTGTTTTCCCGAAGAAAACAAAACGTTCTGGTCACTGGATGTAGCAGAAGATCAGTGCTTCTGTCTCTTAGACACTCCAGGTCAGACTCAGATCTCATGTTCACAAATCAAGCCACTCCATGATGTCTTTTCCTTTGAGAAGCTTCTCTCCTAGATGGAGAACACCAGCAGTTCTTTTGTTGTTGTTGTTAAAGCATTTTGTTTTCATTTCCTTACTTGAGAGAGGTGGAATAAGATTAAGCCCTGCAGACCCGAGTCTCCCGTGGAGTCCCCATATCCATGGAGCGTGGGGAATGAAATGGAGCCCAAGAGGGCAAGTTCCAGACAGGGAAGTCCGCTCGAGTTGAGGTGTTGCCTGCTAGTCAGGGAGTGTGTCCTGGACAGACTCCTCAAATCCAACCATTTAAATATCTTGGATTTGGTATATTCTCTCTTTTCCTGAAAACCTGTGATGCTAAGGCATGAAAGGCTCTCATGGCTGCTGCTATCATGGTGGTCTAGTGTTGTGTGAACGGCACAGAAATACATGCATCCCAACCTTCTCCCACATGGCTTCTGCTGGCCACATAGCCTGGTCACGTAACCTGGTCCCAGTACCTCAGATCATTCAGAATGAGAACAAACAAAGAAGCGGGAAAAAAAAGCAAAGAAAAACTTTCTTTGGTATAAATGACCTCGGCAATGTAAGGAAAAAAAAATACTAAAAACAAAAACAAATCTTAGATCATCCAGGACTTGGATCTTCTTTGGATGGTTCCTAGGGATATTTTTTCCCTCCTGTTTTGAAAGATCTTTCTAGCCCATTCAAAGCACTGTGACCTCAGCACCAATTGGGCTCTCCCAACATGGTTAGGTGTACACTCTTCTGCTTTATTGCTGACAATTGTCCCACTTGGCAGGAAGGACTCTCCTCTGAGGCCACTGATGGGTTCAGGCACAGCAATCCCTTGGCTGCCTGCCTGGCAAATGTTGTCACAACACAAGGCCAGGGGTGTCTAGGGCTGAGTAAGAATGCTTGTGGTAGAAGTTAGCACCTGGGCTGCCACTCACCAGCTAGGACAGACCATGAGATGCAGCAGCCCTGAACAGGATGACAGATACATTCGTGGAGATCCAGGGTATGTCAAACACAGCCGCCTAGGGAAAAGGAGCAGGGAGATACCGAGAGTGCGAATGCTGTTGCTTACAAGCTTTAAGAATCCAGAGGGAATTCTGCTGTGGAGAAATGAATGCAAAGAAAGATGCCCCAACCAGGAAGAGGCAAACCTCTCAGGCCAGTAGGCAGCGAACAACTTCCAATCTAAAGCTACCAGCCCTGCCTTCCAACCCCTCTGCTCTCCCTCTTCCTGAATCCAGATCACATTTTCCATCTTTATCCCTTATTTTGACATTTACTTCATACCCTATCTTAGACTGTTTCCCAGCCCTGGTCTCATGGGTATCCAGTATCTCTTCACAGCTATGATATAAACTCCCGGAGGGGGAGACCAGTTCCTGACAACTGGCAGAAGGTATGAAGGAAACCAATTCTTAAAACTTGTGTTTTTCCTATAAGAGACACCACACAATTGAGTAATTGCTTTGTACATTGAGGTGATTAAATAATAATAAAGCAAACTGCCTATTTTCACTCTCTACCTAATTTCTTGGTCCAACAATTATTTCTAATAAGAGTTTTATAATAAAAATTTTAAAAAATACACTAAAGCAGAAAGAATAGTATGACTAACGCCCATGTAACCATCACTCAGATTCCAGAATTCTCAAGTTTTCAGTACTCTAGCTTCATTCATCCTCCTTTTTATCCCAAGTCATTAAAAATCTTTATTTGTAACCCCCAAATATGTTATTTACCCCTATTTTAGTATACATCTTTCAAAAACACCAACATTTTCTTTCATAACCATAATGTGTTCATCAACCTAATAAGCATAAACTTCATATTAACAACAACGGTTTCTGGATAGCATCTAAACTTCCCAGTTGTTTAGAACATCATTTAAAAGAAGGCCTATTGCTCGACCCCATCACACAGAGCCATGCTGGAAAGCAACCTTAATTATATCCAAGCTCAGTTCTTACCTGACAGTAGTAGCAAAGTCTAAGAATCATAGTCACAGGCTCCTAGGTGGCTACACTTTGACCTGGCTTTAGGACTGAACTGAAGTCCAGCTTTCTGGAGAGAAGCTGCTGGGTTCCAGATAGCTTATGCTGTATAGAGGGGTGTGTGTGTGTGTGTGTGTGTGTGTGTGTGTGTGTGTGTGTGTATACACACGTACGTGTGCACATAAGCATGTATGTCCATCATAGAAGTCATTTTTGGGACATTAAATTGGGGATAGACTTCAGGGACTTGTGATGGAATTCAGGGAGTCTGTGAATTTAGATAAAAGACCCTTAAATTTTTACTAACCTCCAATGAAAAATTTAAAATCTCTTTCAGCAGTGAATACAGGCAGCTAACTGCAGAAGTATTAGCAGTATCTGTGACTGTCACCAGTAGAAATAAACATGTGTGATACTTACCTGGTAGGGAAGGTACCATGATCATGAAGTTGGGTTTCCCAGAGTGAGGCTTTGTCCTGCAGGTGTGCTAACCCCTGCGATTTCCCCAAATGTGGGAAACTCGACTGCATAAGGTGTGGTAGCGGGGGACTGCATTCATGCATTTCCCTGGTGAAAAAAATGAACAAATATATTTTAATATCACATCATGTTATTGCAGATATCTTCAAATATCTAAATAGTGCCAGTAAAGAAACACATATGTTACTATATCACAAATTTGTTTTTGTTTTTACGATTTGGGTAACTGTATTTTGTTATGTCTGATTTCTTTTGTAACCCCGTGTATTTTATTTTCTACATTTTAAAACAATATTCTGAGGAGCCCATAAGCCTTCCAGATGGCCAACGGGAGCCACAGCCTAAAAGGCAAACATCCCCTGGGATGGATGTAGCCTGTTTGGAGATGCCCGGAAAGTCTACTAGCTGCGATGCTGTGAGAGAAGTTTAGGGGAGAAAAGAGGATTACGCCTTGATTAATTCATCAATTTCTCGAGCATAACAACCAGGGATGAGAAATCAGACCCCATAAGGAGCCCCGGAAGTTGAAGAGCCTCGTGAAGACCTGTCTCCAAAACGATATGGCTCTTCCTGTTGGCATATGAGTCACAGACTTTGGCCAGCTCTTCCGAAAGGATGCTCTGAGTACTCCAGAGACAGAGTACTATAAATACCTACAGTATTAATAGAATTCCTCCCACCTCAAGACTGCAGTTCCTCCTACTGCCGTCCGGCCACATCTTAGGCAGCATGAGAAGCTGACTGTGGGGACAGTTGGAAGCAGCTCTCAGCCCACAGGCAGGGGCCCTGTGTGTTCTGTAGCTAGGATGCCGACTTGCTGTCCTGAGCACGGAAAGGAAGGGAAAGCAATTTGCTTAAACTCCTTTTCCTGGAAAATGGGAGTGATGCCACTTGCCACTGACCTCTCAGAGTTTGAAGTCAATCAGTGTGGTTTATATACTGAATCCTAGAAGTATCACATTCTCATATTATGAAAAAGCTACCAAGCTTTGCTAAAGGCAGGGGGGTAAAATTAACCAACTGTTGCTGGAATCACATAGACCCATATTCTTTACTCCCAAATTCATCAATCTTGTTTGTTTCTCACTGGCTAGTGACTACTGGCATTATGCAATGAATTGCATATAATTGCTTATATGGTTTATAATTGCCTTATATAGTAACCATGCCTTTAAGTTTTCCAAGCAAGAAAAAAAGAATCTTTTATAGTTATTTTTACATCCTCCAGCCACTGCAATTTATCAGCCCTTGAATTTCACATTCACATTTGGTGTGGCTTTTGGCAGAAGTATGTTAACAACGATCTAATATTAAAAACAGTCTGGCAACTGTTCACATTAGCCCTAAACTGGAAATGACCCAAAGGTCTATCAACAGTAGAATGAATGAAATAATTAGTGGTACATTCCTGTAAGGGCATTCTATGCAGTAATGAGAATAAATGAACTCTTGCTACTGGCAAGAACATGTATCGATCTCACAAATAAAAAGTTGAGGGAAACCCAGACTGAAAAGAGAATCCACTGAATGATTCCATTTATGTTGAGTTTCCAAACAGGCAAAGTGAGTCTGCTATGTTAGAAATGAGAACTGTAGAAGACATGACAGGGTTTCTGGGGTAATAATTCTGTTTTTGACTTGGGTGCTGGTAACTTGGATGTATTCGTTTTGTGAGAATTTAATGAGTTGTACATTTAAAATTTGTGCACTTTTCTGTATGTTATACTTACAACAAATATTTTTTAAAATGTGTTAAAAGAGACAGAACAGGGTACAAAAAGTGTTGTTTGTTTTGTTTTTTAAAATGCACCCTTCTCCAGAGTACATACCTTTTTAGAGAACTAGTGATATACGAAAATAATGTTAAGAAATCAGAAACTTTGGGACTGGTAATTGTAAATCACCAGAAAAGAACCTATATCCTGTCCCCTTCCCCTCCTTGGATTATAATCCTTTTGACTGAAGTATTTGTTAATCTTAAATGGCAGATGTCATAAAAAGCCATCCAGGATCTGTTCTAATGACTTGCCAAAGTGACCCTAAGTAAAGGGAGCTATGACGAGGACTGCCCTACCGTGAGCTTCACCCAGGGGGTGGCATGATGATGTAGGTTTTGCTCTGACGAGGGAACCCAGCAAAGCCGGTGCATTGGGAGCTAAGACCTGCTCTTGCTCCCCATCTAGTGCGTGCAGCATGGGGCCTTCTCAGTGGAAAGGGGAGCCTTCTTTTCATTGGTCAGCCCTAGGAGGGCCTTTTTCCTTATTGGTGGACATCAGGAAGACCTTTTTCCTTATTGGTGGGCCTTGGGAGGGCCTTTTTCTTTATTGGTGGATCCTGGGAGGGCTGCTTTTCTTATTGGTGGGCATAAAGTGAGCGGTATTTTCAGGGTTAGACGGTATGCTCCTGCTTCTACAGGGCCCTCCTTCTGTTCCTCATCCCGACTGCAGGGTCCCTGCTGACATGGGGCGCTGTCCCTCCCTCCTCCTGTGGCCGGCCTTCATTCTTCTGCCTTCACATAGGAAGGCTCTGGGAACAGCCCTCTTTCTTGTACTTCTCCCTTCTCACACCCCATACTCCAGAGCAGAGCCTACCCCTAACGCCCTTTGTTTGCTTTGTTGGAATAAAAAGCGGGAGCCCAATTTAGGAGTCATTGCAACTCCGTTCCTAGTCCAAAGCCTAGTGTTTAGGACGAGTTGAATAAACATTGTTTAAGGAAGAAACAGCAGATTCTTCGTATTTTTTTTTTGGCCCTTTTGCGTTTTTAATTTTCCTTTATGCTGGGGCATTTGTTCTGGATATCAGTGTGGTATAGTGAAAAGAGAGCCAGTATCAGAGTCAGAGACCCTGCCAGAATCCAGCAGGTTGCTCCTTAGGCCCTGGGCAGATGACTTACCTCCCATTTTTCCTCGACTGTAAATGGGGATGGTGCTATCTTCTTTGCAAGGGGCGGGGTGGGGGGGGATTCTATAAGCAAAATGTGTGCAGTTCCGTGAGCAGTCTTTGTACATTGACCGCATATTCCTTCATGTTCTCACTTGCTCATTCAACAAGCATCCTATAAGCTTAGAATGGATGCCAGAAACCAGCCTGGAAGAAGTGATGCATAGAACAGGGTCCCCACTCTCACTGAATGTAAAAACTTATGGAGAATGCATTTGTAAACTTTTTTCTTTCTTTCTTTCTTTTTTAAGTTGGACTCTTGCTCTGTTGCCCAGACAGGAGTACAGTGGCATGATCACAGCTCACCACAGCCTCAGACTCCTGGACTCAAGTTATCCTTCCACCTCAGCTTCCCAAATAGCTGGGACTACAGGTGTGTGCCACCATGCCTAGCTAAATTAAAAAAAAAATTTTTTTTGTAGAGACGGGGATCCCACTATGTTGTTCAGGCTGATTCGAACTCCTGAGTGCAAGCAGTCCTCTCTCCTCCACCTCCCAAAGTCTAGCCTATTTATAATCATAAAGTGGAAAAAAAATTGCTAAGGTATTTATTATAATAGAAATATATGCGAGGTTATCTATCCATCATTTAACTATTCAAACATCCATTCTTCTATTTATGTATGTATGTAATTCTTCTATCAGTATCTGTATATAAGTACTATATGTGCTTGATATTATTAATAATAATATTACATAGATGTCTGCTATAGAAATTATAACTACATCCATATATAGAGATGTTTGCATTATGATTATTTTGTGGGAATAGACTTTGGTGCGGGTTTTTAAAATTTTGTTTACAATTTTCTATATTGTTTGAATTTTTAAAAAATTTTATTTTAAAGGTGTGGGGCACAATTCAGGATTAGGTATATAAGTGGTCATCGTACAGGTAAAGTTTTTGCCCTCCCTTTGTTCCCCACTTTGCCTGGTTTGAGATCAGGTACTCTTATTAATGTTGTGTCCCCCACCGCCATCCCCGCCCCAGTAGTATCCCACTACTGCCAATCCCTTTCTTATAGTATTATGTTAATTGTCCAGGGTCCACTTATGAGTGAGAACATATGGTACTCTCTTCTTTGTTTCTGTGATAGATCACTGAGTATGATGAACACTAAATCCATCCAAGTTGCTGTGAAGTCCATATGTTTATCCTCCTGTATGACTGAATAATATTCCATTGTGTATATGTACCACATTTTTTAAATCCAGTCCAGTTTCAATGGGCAGTCCATGTTTTTGCTATTGTGAATAATGCTGCCAATAAAGGACTTTGACAAAGTCTCGGGGTCTCGGGGTACAAAATAAATGTGCAAAAGACAGTCACATTCTTGCACTCCAACAGCAAGCGGGCAGAGAACCAAATAAAAATCACAATCCCATTCACAATAGTCACCAAAAAAATGAAATACCTCAGCATCTTCCTAACCAGAGAAGTGAAAGACCTTGAAAATGAAAACTATAAAACATTGCTCAAAGAAATCCAAAAAGAAACAAACAAGTGGAAAAATATTCCATGCTCATGGATAGGAAGAATCACCATTGTTAAGATGTCCATTCTACCAAAGGCCATCTACAGATTCAATGCAATACTCATTAAGTTACCAACATCCTTCTTCTCAGACCTGGAAATGACAATACGGAAATTCATATGGAAACATAAATAACCACAAATAGCCAAAATAATCCTTAGCAAAAGAAACAAAGCAAGAGGTATCATACTTCCAGACTTGAAACTTTACTATAAGGCTACAGTAATCAAAACAGCCTGGTGTTGTTTGAATTCTTTAGCAGTAAGTATCATTTTTTCAAAAAACATTAAAATATTTAAAGAGTTTTACAAGCCAAAAATTTTGAAAATATAAACAAAACGGGAAACCAGTAAATGTCAAACTTGGCATAAGAAATAGGGAACTTGACTAGACATGCTTTAAAGAGATAAAAGTACAATCAACGACCTCCCCTCTCAAAAAATCATCAGCACAAATGATTTTATAAACTCTTGAGAAACAGTAAATTCTCTTCTGTATTCTAAGTTATCCCAAAAGAGATAAAGAGCACAAGCTGCCAAGTTTATTTTATGATATTGTTGCAATCAAATGAACACAGTATTTTAAAAAGAAGAAGGAAAGAAAGGAAACTATAGCCCCCTTTCTCTTATGCAAGTTGATAAAAAAAGTCTTTTAAAATTGTAGGTCACTGAGTCCAACAATATGTTTTATTGTTTTTTGTTTTGTTTTGTTTTGTTTTTGAGTTGGAGTCTCACTCTGTTGCCCAGATTGGAGTGCAGTGGCCGCTCCTGGCCACTGCAGCCTCGACCTGCTGGGCTCCAGCGATCCTTCCACCTCAGCCTTCCAAGTAGCCGTGCTACCATGCACGGCTAATTTTTGATTTATTGTAGAGATGAGGTCTCACCAAGTTGCCCAGGTGGGTCTCGAACCCACGGGCTCAGGCAATCTACTCACCTTGGCCTCCCAAAGTGCAGGATTACAGGCTGAGCCACAGAGCCCGGCCCAACAATATGTTTTAAAATAATATAACTTGATTAATGAGTGATTCGTTATTAGAGATTTTGCTAACATAATTTAGAGCATTAGTAAATTAAATTTTTAAGAATCTCACAATAATTTCAATTGTTGCAGAAAAGTATTTGATAAATACTTTGCTTATTTATGATTTAAAAAAAATCTCTTAGCAAGCTAGGAGTAGAAAAGGGTTTCTTTAATTCCCTTAAATGGATGATGATTATATTGCAAAACCCTCAGCAAACATGATCTTTAATGGAGAAACTTTAAGTGCATTCCTGTTAAGACAGGAAACAAGACAAGTTATTTCACTGTGATAAGCCACTGTATAGTGTTGGACGTCCTGGCCCACACTGAAGGAAAGAGAGTGAAATAAAGTGATGGAAAGGAAGAAATAAACTGTCAGATTTTTGCAGATGATAAGCCTGTCTACTCAGAATAAGGGATGAATCAACAGGTAAACTGTAAGAACTTGGTGGATATGTGGTCAACCTATGAGAGCATTTCCAACAGCAAGCATCTACAAAATACTATTTTTAAAAAGCAAGGTACTATTCACAATAGCAACAACTTCTAAAAATATCTGGTAATTAACTCAAACAAGAATATGTAAGTCTTCCATGGAAAAACTTAAACATTCTAATAAAGGACATGAAAAAAAAAAAACCAGAATGAATGAGAATATTCCTTGTTCTTTATGGGAAAATTAAATTTCATAGTGATGTCAATTATCCCCACATTTACCTAGTAAGCACAATGTAATCCTGTCATAATTCCAGTTTGAGATCCATGATAAATTTGTTCTAAAAAGCATGTAATGTTGGGGTAGTAGAGGACTTCTATACAAAACTTAAACAGAAACTTCAAAAAAATCCATAAGGTATAATATTGATTAACAAGATACATCAAGATTAAGGATTCGTTATACAAATAACTCATGAATAAAGTTAGAAGTGTGTTTTAAAATAAGAGAAGAGATTTATGTTTCAATTGAAAAAGAGACTCCTATCTAGAATACACAAGAATAATTCAAATCAACTAAAAAATAAAATCAAACCAAAAACAAGAAAAAGGCAGCAACCTCAATAGAAAAATGGACAAAGTATGTGAACAGGTAATTTAAAGAGCAATAAGCCCAAATCATAAGTACAAATCATAAGTAACTCAGTGAATTAATTTGACAATAAGATAAAATCTTATACCAACTTGACTGGAAAGAATCAGCAAACTGAATTGTTGGGAGCCAGCCATGGAGGCCTGCCTGCTGACAAAGTCCAGGGGGCTGAAGACCCCGGTTCGCAAAGTGAACCTGGGCAGTTGAGACCCTTGCTTCTTCTACTTTTGTTATTAATGCAGCCGAAAAGTTCTGAGGATGGAAAGCAAAATTCCACTCACGCCTCCACTACCCCTTGCAAAAAGGCAAGAGGGGAATTCATGAAGAAATTACCTTCCCTTTATTTGAATTCCTCCCTAGGTTTCCATGTCCCTGGCCTCCTGGTATTAAACCATGCAATCACTTGATTAAACATTGTAGTTGGGAAAAGTGTAAAAAATCAGAAAGTGCTCGATTTAATGTTTGTCAGGGAACTCACTGGCCTTGACAGGAAATTATCAATAGAGATTTTAAATATCATGTGCGGGTAGATAATTACTTGTAAGATTTTATTTCTTCTGATTGGCGACTAATTGGAGAAATTTGAGATGCTACAGTTTGTATTTTTAGTAAGAGTGCCAATGCAAAAATTACATTTACTTAATTTCTTAATTTCTACATGTGCTGTATTATTCTTAAGAAATTAACAATCACACGAATATTAGAGCACCCTTGCCTTTATTTCCCTTTGCTAAGGAGACTTGTAATTCTGGTTAGGGTTTGTGACTAAGCTGACTCCAGCCTAGAGGTCTTTTGTTTTGCAAACATTAAAGCTCATTCTCCCTGGCAGGAAATAATTAATGCAGATTGTAAACACCAGGTGTGAAATTAGGGAAAACTAGTCATGGCAACTTGCAGCTAAGAAACCTTGAAAATGTTGCTTCACCCCAGCTAGTTGCAAATTGCTGTGTGAAGGCCACAGGTGTGACTTGTTAATCTATGTGATAATTATAGTGCTTAGAACTTGGTAGTGATTTATAATGTAATAGTTATAGGAATAAGTAAGTTCTGTATGGACATTAAGAAATGGTAATCATTAAAAAATATTAGAAGTTTATAAAATTTATAGTTTAGGATAATAATGTTTTAAGATCAAAACAGGATGAACAAAGATACATTGCCTGTCCGGTCCATTAAATTGTAACTGATTGCCTTGAAAACAAAAAACATGTAGGGTATAAAAGGAGTTGGAAAAGACAATAAATCGGCTTTTGTCCTGCTTGCAGCAGAGTCAGTGTCCAAGTTTTTTCTCCTGTTCTGAGACCATCCCTCTTTCAGGAAACCCTGACCCGCTGGAGCTAGACTTTGGCAAACAACCCCATTAAAAAGTGTGCAAAATACATGAAGAAACTTCTTTAAAGATGCCATACAAGTATCCAACAGACGTGTTTAAAAAATGCTTAGCGTCACTAATCATTGGAGAAATGCAAATCAAAACTGTAATGAAATACCACCTAACTCCAGTAAGAATGGCTATCATTAATAAGTCAAAAAACAAAAGATGCTGGCATGATTGTGGAAAAAAGGAAACACTTCTACACTGTTGTTGGGAGGGCAAGCTCATTCTACCTCTTTGATAGCAGTGCAGCGATTCCTAAAAAACTAAAAATTGACCTTTATATGATCCAGCAATTACTCTCCTGGAAATATGCCCAAAGAAACATAAGTCATT
>NW_007247661.1:462791-548913 GCF_000164805.1 Carlito syrichta
TCATTCTCCCTGGCAGGAAATAATTAATGCAGATTGTAAGCACCAGGTGTGAAATTAGGGAAAACTAGTCAGGCCAACTTCTGGCTAAGAAACCTTGACAATGTTGTTTTATCCCAGCTAGTTGCAAATTGCTGGTGAAGGTCACAGGTGTGACTTGCTAATCTATGTGACAATTATAGTGCTTAGAACTTGGTACTGATTTGTAATGTAATAGTTATAGGAATAAGTAAGTTTTTGTATGGACATTAAGAAATGGTAATCATTAAGAAATGTTAAAAGTTTATAACATTTATAGCTAATGTTTAGGATAATAATGTTTTAAGATCAAAACAGGATGAACAAAGATACATTGCCTGTCCGGTCCATTAAATTGTAACTGATTGCCTTGAAAACAAAAAATATGTAGGGTATAAAAGGAGTTGGAAAAGGCAATAAGTCGGCATTTGTCCTGCTTGCAGCCGAGTCAGTGTCCAAGTTTTTTCTCCTGCGCCGACACTGTCCCACTTTCAGGAAACCCTGACCCACTGGAGTTGGACTCCGGCACTGAATAATGGTGTACATTGGTGGGTATATAAAGATGTGTCCTGCTGTTGGCAGTAAGGACTGGCACAGTCACTGGGAAGCAGAATCTGTACTACTCACCACAGTAAGTACACTTGTGTCTTATAAACTGGCAAGATTGAAAGGAGGGTAAGGAAATGAGAGCAGTTGAGAAAATAATGAGGTTTCTGACTTCTGTGACTGCATAGATTCAGGTGACTATGACCAAGATAGAGAATGGAGGAGGAGGAGCTGCTTTAGGGTAAAGATGATGTTTTCCATTTTGAACCTGTTAAGAATTATGAACTATAGGATGCTCTAATGGAAATAGTAGATGCTTGATGGATATTACTTTCTTCCTAATCAAATAAATTCCTCTTTTCTTCTGTGTAGGAAAGACTGAAGCTTAACTTGTAATGTTCTCTAGTTTATATTCTGTGAGTTTTCATAGTTTAAAGACCCATGTTTCTATTCTTTCTCAATAATAAAATAATACATAGATAACACTGATTTTTCAGATCATCCAAACTTGTAAGCTATAATTTGGAACCGAAGGAGTAGACCTACTTTTTATAAGTCAACTGATGTTAACATTCATTGGCACTTTTTTTTTTTTTTTGAGTTGGGGTCTCATTCTGTCACCACAATCATGGCTCACTGCAGCTTCTACCCACTGGACTCAGGCAATTCTTCCTCCACCTCAGCTTCCTGAGTAGCAGAGACTACAGGCATCACCACACTCAGCTAATTTTTTTCTTTCTTTTTTTCATTTTTTTTTTTTAAAGAGAGTTCTTGCTATGTTGCCAGGTTGGTCTTGAACTTCTGGGCTCAAGCAGTCCTCCTACCTCAGTCTCCCAAGGTGCTGGGATTAGAGGTGTGAACCACTGTGCCCAGCTGGCATTTTTTTTAAGTGAGATAAAAAATGTGTAAGAGATATAATTTCAAACTGGAAAGCGCAAGTATTCTGGTGCCAGAAACTCAGAATTTAAATACCAGCTCCACTACAAGCATGTGATGCAATTTTGAGCAGAATACTTAGTCTTTCGATAAATGGAACTAATAATAATTATATTTCAGGAGTGTAATTAGGATTAAATAAAATCATATAGATTAAGTGTCAGATGTAGTAGGTGTGCCATAAAGGTTAGTTATTATTATTATTATTATTATTGTAGACCCTTACCATCAATTATTACCTTATTAATTCTAAATTTCATGGAGTACTGAAATACATCAGCACTGAATAACAGGAATATAATGCAAGCTTCACATGTAATTTTAAATATCTAGTATCCGTATTTAAAAAGTAAAAAGGAATAGGTTTAATTGATTTTAATCATATATTTAATTTAATCCAGTATAGACAAAATACCGTCTTGTCAACATGTAACCAATATAAAAGTTACTAGTAAGAGGTTTTGCATTCTTTTTTTGTATTGTTTTCTAAATAAGGTATTTTATACTTAGAGCACATCTCAGTCCAGAAGAGCCACATTGCAAATGATCAAAAACTATAAGTGTCTGGAGGCTACTGTGTTGAACAGCACAGGTCTTGATACAATTTTTTAAATCCTGTGTTATTTAAACATTGTCTATAAGATGGACAAGGTCATCTGTATCGTCCTCATATATTAAGCATTTGTTGAAGAAACAGCATGACTTTTTTTCCCCACCTCAGTCCTTAGAAATGGAAATTTCTTTGGAACAGTCCTCAGGCCTTCACTGCCTTTGGCAAGAAGTCTTTCACAATGCTCTCTCCTTTTCACCTCCAGTCTCTGTCTTGTATTCAGGCTGAATGGGGCCTTACAAATGTCCCTGGAGCCAGGAGTCCCTGGAGCAGTTTGGACCACACCTCGAGGGGTCTGTGGGTCTTCTGCCTATTCTCTTTTAATTCTTTTTTTTTTTGAGTTGGAGTCTCACTCTGTCGCCCAGACTGGAGTGCAGTGGCCGCTCCTGGCCACCACAGCCTCAACCTGCTTGGCTCCGGCGATCCTTCTCCTTTAATTCTAAAACAAATCATACCACCCTCAAGCACCTGGGAAGATCCAAACCACACCAGCCATTTGACAAACAGGATGGAGACATTCAACTCTCTCCATTCAGCTCTGCCTTATGTGCCATTGTGACACAAACTGTTCTATTTGGAATCGGTATTGGATGAGGCAGAGAAAAAAGGCATACAATTGCATAAGCTTATGGCAACCACTAACTGGGTAAGACAAGGACTAACAATAATTTGGAACAAATAAAAATATATGAAATCCTTCCCTTTCTCGGCAATATCTAATAGAATATCCTGCCTGTGTGAGAGGGGATTCCTGCTTTGGTTGGGAGGTGACTAGGTGACTTCTCTCAGATTCACTACAAGTCTATTGTTCTCTAGGTTGTGAAGTAATTATGTAGGGAACTTTAAAAATACTTTTTAAACATTTAATCTCCCAGATTTACCATTTTTAAAGTGCGTTTTTTTTTCCCCACGACATTTTACTGAGCAATGGACTACACATGTGAAGCCTATTTCATGTTGAGGAACTAGGAATCTGGAATCCTCAGACTTTAGATAGTGTAGCTGTAAGTTAGGACTTCCTTGTGTCTTACTCCGATAAGCTCTAAAAAAAGCATCTGGGAATAGACAAGCACTGTATCTAATTTAGATTCTATCCATGCTCCCCAGTCAAGGACTTTGTTATGCCATGTTTTTTCACTCTCCAAGGTGATGATCCAGGTGCTCCAAACTATGGGGAGTGTGGAAAAGTAAGCACGGAAAGTGTGTGTGACCCTGAAATTTACAGGTCCAGTCTTTCATGCTCAGTGACTTAGGTAGGACCCAGGTTGGCAATGGAGAGGCTTGTCAATGGCAAAGAATCCCCCATCACCAGATTCTGTCCTACCCTCCGTCCTTCCCACGCCTGACACGTTCAACATCTCCAGAGCAGCAAGCAGTTCAACCTTGCCATGTGCATCTTAGGTCAAAGGGGAAAAGCACAGAGCTCCAATGTGTGACTCTCAGCCTGAAAAGGACCAAGTGTCTTCTGATAAACAACACTTGAGATTTTTTTTTAAATGAAGGCATTAAACTGACCTTCTTTTGAAATGGGCTAGACAGGGTAAACAAGGAGAGATCTTGTTTTCCCTCCATCCTGGAAAAATAACATTTCTCGCTTTCCAGTTCAGTACAGTTGACTGAATTGGAAAGGAATCTATTTTCTCTGGAAAGATTTATTTGCCCAACAGTTGTGTTTTTGTATATGTGTGTGTGTTGGCAAGATACATAGATTTTCCAGAACAAGGGTCGTCTTGTTCACAGTTTAAAGGGGCCTAAGAGTTGACTAGGGAATTTAATGTAGGGAAGGCTTTTGCAGACTTGAGCGTTATGTACAGTCTCAAAGCATCTCAAGTTGAATGAGGCGCAAGGATGGGGAGGTGACAGTGTTGGGACAGTGACTGTGAGGCACCACCCCACTCACGCAAGGGCAGAAAAACACCTCTACTCTCTCCACCTTTCTGAATACTACTCAAGACTTGTGAGTATCAGGATGTTAGGAAGCATTGGCATTTCCGTTTTTCAAATAGAGAAACTTGTTTTCCAAAAAAGTTAAAGTTTTTGAATAAAGCCATGCAGAAATGCTGAGACTAGAATTTCTTCCTCTACTTGCAACCAGATTTCTTTCCCCACCTGAAGGCATATGTTTCAGAATCAAGCAAAAAACATGTAAATCCCTTTCTGACTGAATTAGGGAGAAGACATGTAGGTATTATTCTCTCTTCAGTTCCACAAAGGAGCTGGCATCACATTGGACATTTTAGAGCAAATATGTCCTACTTTATGGAAAATGATCTTCACTGCTTTTCATTTTCTCCCATTATGTGCCAAGCATTAATATAACATAAACTAAAATAGTATGCTCTGGGATATTTTCTTGAGAACATTTCTGTGAAGGTAAATGATCTTCTTATCAATTGAAAAAATTAAATATATATATTTGAGCACCAGAAATAAAATAGATCTTAAGCCGAAGTTCTTTCCCCTGACTGTTTTGTTTCCAAGTTGCCACTTGCTAAATTCATCTGACAGTTCAGCTGGATTTTGCACCAGTGACTTTTCACTCAGCTGGTCTTTGCCTTGCCAGGTGTGGCTGGCCAACATCAGGGAAAGGAAAGGTGTTTTTCCTTTTAGCACAAGCATTAAAACATTTACCACATTTTCCATTGCCCAGTGTCTGTTTTCAAGGAAGCACAGACCGGCAGAAAAGAGAAGAGTCTGAGATTTCTCCTTTGTAGATGTTGGCGTCCAGCCTCTTCGTGCATTTAATTTAGCAAAAATCCATATAATTAAATCAGGGAAAAACATAACTTTTCTTTGATGGCACAATGGTTTCCATGAGGAGAAACTGACTGATGGCATCTCCTTTGAAGTGTTGCTGGAAGACTTCACTGCACCATCCTTCAGGCCAGCCTGTCCACATTTCTGGGCCTGGCAGCACTTGGGTGGCACAGCTTTCTGTTAAGTATACATCCTCCTATGGATTTTTTTTTTTTTTTTTTTTAGGCAAGATCTCATCCTGTCACCCAGGCTGGAGTGCAGTGGTATGATCCCAGCTTACCACAGTCTTGATCTCCCATGCTCAGGTGATCCTTCTGCCTCAGCTTCCCAAGTAGCTGGGACTACAAGCGCCACACCTGGCTGATCTTTGTATATTTTGTAGGGACTAGGTCTCTTTATGTTGTCCAGGCCGGTCTCAAAACCCTGGGTTCAAGCAATTCTCCTACCTCCTGCCTCTGCAGCCCAAAGTGCTGAGATTACAGGTGTGAGCCACCACTCCCAGCCCTAAGGCATCTTTAACTTTCACAAATACATTTCTATTGTGTGCTTAAGTCCATGTAGTTGGCATAATTGGAAGTTTCACAAAGTTCTGTTGTGTGCTTCCTTCCTCCAGCTGGAAACTGACTGGGACTGAGTCTGGGCAAAATGGGTTTCACACTTGCTTTGAAATTATCCACCCAGCACAGCAGCTCAGAAGAATCCGGGAAAGACCCCCAAAGTTTACCAGGGCAGGGTTGAGACTTTTTCTTCTCTGTCTATTCCCCAAATACCTACCCCATGCTTGATGTTAAGCATATATTAATTGGAAATCGTTGATCATGAAATCAAAGAAATAGAAGAAAAGAGAGAAAAATGGCAGCTTGCTGCACATCAGTAAAGGATATAACAGGGTGGGGTGGGCCTGGACCTCATTTTTAATTACTGAAAATTGAAAATTATTCTTGTAAGTCTCCCCACCAAGTCAAACTCTGGACATGTCTCTGCCATGGTCCCTTCTCTGAGTCACCGCCAGTGGTGACAACTAAACTTTGTCCCTTCATCAGTGCCCTTTCTTTCTCAGACCCTAAGTCCCGAGAGCCTTCCCAAGCTCTGCTTCTCATACCTTACTTTCCACTTCTTCATCTCTAGCCAGTGGCCTCAAGAGTTGGGGAAAACTTGAAACAGTTTTCACACCGAGAAGCAGGCAACCACTGGTATGGAATATTAGTTGATGGTTCATGAATTCTGCATTCTGAGTTTCTGAAGAAAAGACAAGAGGCAGTTATCTTGAGTTATAAGAGGGATAATTAAAATGGGATGTTAGAACTTGCCATCTAATTGTCAAGGTTGGTTATTCACAGAGATGCATTGCTCATTTGGATCGTGGACACTCTCAATGCAATCTAACGGAGTGAAAATAGTCTATCTAGGCTGCTTGCTTGAGAATTTCTCCTACCTTGATGAGTCAGACTGATGCGAAGAGTTGAACAAGAAGGACTCAGGAAGATTATGGAAGGAAAAGACAGAAAAAGGACAAAATTGAATTGTGTGATAATTTTCATCAGCGAGGGTCTGGGTAGAAGGGTGGGGAGAGTCTTGAACCGTCTAGTATAGGTCCCGGTTGATGGGGGAAAAATTATATGACATCAATTTTAAATAGTTTTAATTAGTTGGAATCACTATGATTTAAACCCCTCTACTTATACAAGTCTTCAATAAAAGACATACAATATGATATGTATAAAAACTGCCTGTGTTTTTATGAAAATCAAAGGAAGAGACTGAATTTTCAACATCCAGATCCACATATTAGAGAAAACTCATAGTGGATAACAAAGTGATACACATATTTAGAGCTAGATGCAATATTTCAACGGAAGGGCTGAAAATTGACCAGCAATGTCAAAAGGCACACCGTCTTCTCCATCCAGAATCCCAGAAACAAGAAGGCTGCAAGGCTCCCTCAGGTGGGGATGTGAGACAATTCTTCTGAAACTCAGAGGACAGATTTGGTTTTCTCTGAGACCTCAGTTAAATTAAGAAGACATTCAGCAAAGTAAGGGAAGGTGTTTGGGCAGCCATTTATCTGACTTAGTTTGAATCTAGTATTATTCCTAGAAGACAAGACCAAGCTCATAGAATTTTTAAACTTCTGTCCAGCACTTTGACTGTATTAAAAGAGATACTGGCTTTCTTTCAAAAATTTATGAATCATAAACATGGAATCATCTAAAAACGTTAATGTCACAAACACGAATTTGACAAGGGCTATAGAGCATATGAACCCAGTCTCTGGAACCACTGCAAGTTTACTTGTAAGTGATCTTATGCAAATTCCTTGACCTCTCTGTCTTGGTTTCTTCTTCTGTAAAATGAGAATAATAGTTTCTAGCTTATAAGGCCCTTGAGAAGATTACATAAATTAGTGTGCAGAAAGCACTTAGAATAGTTCTAGCACATTCTGAATCCGAATTATTATTGCTTTGCCTCACTATAGGAATCTGGGAAAGGGACTATATGCTAAGAAATGTGTGCACATGATCTCAATCCTCCCAACAATTAGTTTTTATAACAATGGGTGGCATTATTAAACCTGTGTTCTCAACTGAAGACCAGAGACCAAGGAAGATAAATAAATGCCTAAGGTCACACAACTGGCTAGAAGCAGATGCCTTTGTGGATCATTAGTTATGTAAAAGTTTACACAATAAAATTATAATTACTGATTAGAGCTCACACAGGAAATAGTGCAATATATTACACAGCATTAAATAGAAAATGGAAAACCAAACAGGAAGCAGCTACACCAAGTGCATTAGCTCAGCCGCACATCATCTTAAATGGGGAAGTGTGAAATGAAATGAAACGGTCATAGTTAATTCTGAGCTGAAGGTACTGGGGGGGGGGAGGTAAGTAGTGACTGAGCCCGTGTGTTGCCAGAAGCTTGTAGTTCTCAATTTCTGGACTGTTACTGCTTGGGTTTTTCAAAACAATATTAAGAGTAGATTCAGCCAACATCTCAAATATTAAGTATATTTGTATTCATTGAAGGAGAAACAGTTTTTCTCCTTAAAGCTATGTCTAAAGTAGAGCAGCTTGGGCAAACCTGGTGTATGGGAAACCAGGCTTCGTGACCCCCAGGGGATTGGGCCTGCTGCAAGCCCAGCTCTGGGGCTGGGTAGGGAGGTAGGAGAGAATCGCGCCTCACTGCTTAACTTGTATTGTCAACACCATGCTGGATACCTGGCATCATCTTCTCTCCCAGTCCACACAACCGACTTCTGAGGGTGGCAGTCATGGCCTCTTTCGGAAGATCAGGACGCCGAGGCACAGGAGGTCATTCATTTCCTCATGCTCTCGCAGCTGCTAAGCAGAGCACCAGGCTTCAAACCTAGGACTGTTGGACTCCCAGGCCCCTTCTCCTAGATTAAATGAAATTCCAGGCCAGGGGGAGTTGTTGTAAGACTCCAGTCATTCATTCGCGTGTGTATAAGAAAGAGGCAGAAGTTAAGGTACCATCAAGCAATTGTTAGTGCTGCAGCCAGTGCAGCTGCCTTGAGGGTACCGAGAAAGAGTGGCGAGAGATTGAGAAAGACACAGACACAAAGACATAAAGAAAAGCTGGGGCCAGGTGGGACACTTTCCTCTGATGGAGGAGAAGTGGTCCCGAACTAGCTCAGCATGTTTATTTTATAATCAAGCACAAGGGAAGTTGGAGGGGATTCAAGGTCTGTGAGGGAGCCATAATGGAATTATGTTGCTACCTAAAAGGCGAACTGTCCTGCCGTTATCTTGTAGCTAAGGCTTTATCTGTACTAGGTGCACCCGGATGTGTGGGCATCTGAGACACCGGTCCGTATAGCAGGCTGCATTCCTCACAGCCTGCCTTTGGCTAGGATGCAGAGCTTCCAAGTGAGACCTTGCCTGCAAGCTTGGGGCCATTAAGCGAGACCTTGCCTTCACTTGGGGCCTTTACTCAAGGACTGCTCCAGTGACAGTGTTCGTTTGCTCCCCACATCACATCTGCTCCCTACCTGTTTGACAGACAAAGAGAGTCCAAGTGCCCTGAGGCCCAAACAGCTAACCAGGACCTGCAATAAGATCAGGTCTTATTTCTTACTGGTTCACTGAACATTCTTGGATGCTATTCAAGGAAATTCACAGACCTTAATCTCTCAAATCAGTGACTTACTTTTCACATGTGAACTAATGGACACATTTCATTCCAATGCACGATACACTCTCATGGGTATCGTGCCCTGAGTAGGGCTCTGATGGCACTTGCTATATCTCTGCACCCTTCTCTTTTCCTTCTCTTCTTCAAAGGCCTGTCTGCAGGTTGGTGACTGTCGTGTGGTTGTGAGAGTCATGACCTTGAATTCATATTCATTTGTATAAAATAGTGCATTATCTGCTAACTTCAGCACTTCTGCCATTATTTGTAACAAAGTATTTGCAAAATACAAAAGAGCTGCTGACCAGACAAGTTTAAAATTGAAATAAAGCAGCCTGTAATCCTGCGCCTTTGGGAGGCTGAGGTGAGTGGATTGCCTGAGCCCGCGGGTTCGAGACCCGCCTGGGCAACTTGGCGAGACTTCATCTCTACAATAAATCAAAAAATTAGCTGCGTGTGGTAGCGCGTGCCTGTAGTTCCAGCTACTTGGAAGGCCAAGGTGGAAGGATCACCAGAGCCCAGCAGGTCGAGGCTGTGGTGGCCAGGAGCGGCCACTGCACTCCAGTCTGGGCGACAGAGTGAGACTCCAACTCAAAAATTAAAAAAAAAAAAAATTGAGATAAAGCAGTGTGGTGGGCATATATTCTGTGCATTTCTAAAAGGCAGTTCTTTGACACATTCCTCTCATTTCTATCTTTCATTCTGTGATACTCCTTTCTTTGGTCCATGTCTGTCAAAAGGACCCACTGACCTCAAGCTTTCCAAGTTCAAGGCCATTTTAGTCCCTTCCTCACCTCTTTGCCATCTCTCTCGTGTTGCCTCTTCTCCATCCATAGTTCAGGTAGTCACGACCTTACTTCTGCACGATTACCTCTCAACTTGTTTCCCTGACTCTTTTTTTTCCCCCTTATAATCTTACCATTTTATTGTACAAAATTATGAATAGCTGCCCAGACTCAAGGCAAACTCCTCACCCTTGCCACTAATAAACTTCCCCATGTGAGCCCCATGGGGGCTTTCCAAGCTTATCTTGTGCTATTTGTATTCATGCCCCAGCCAAAACACACTAAGTGGTTGTGCTTATGTTTCCCTTTGCTCATGCATACCCCACCTTATTGAACGATAGCCATCCTTCAAGGTTCTAGTCATCCTTCTCCAAATTTTTCCCTATATTCATCTGAAATCTGCTTTCTTACAATTCAGTTCCATAAACTTATTGGATGACTACTATGTGCACACGAAACCATTTTATGTACTGATCCAAACACTGTGTAGCCTCAGGCCTTCCCTCCCCATCCCATCAAGCAGGGATCATCTTTGTCTCACATATTGAGAAGGAAAAAAGCCTTTTCCCATGTCTGCCTATTCATTGCAGCTTCTCCAAGATTGTTTCACCCGTATCTTCAGTCCCTGCTCTCCAGGTTAATTTCTTGAAAGCATCTTTCTCTACTCATCTCTGAGCTATAATATGTATGAGGGCAGGATGCATGCAGGGCCATTGAAAAAGTGATTGGATTAATTATCATTATGTGTAGCAAAGCTGTGAGGGTCAGAGGCAAAGAGGTCTATTCTTTCTTTCATCTACACAAAGGAATGTATCTAAGCCTCATGGTTAGATTTTCATATATTTGAAGATTACTGCTCAATCTCCCATAAATCTTTTTTGGAAAGATACAGTTACTTTGGAAACAAAGAGTGGAGGTATCCTGGATGAAATATCAGGAGAGGGGTTGAAGGGGGGTATACTTCGTAAAAGGAGTCATTTATTTAAGACTTAGTAGATAATGTGGTAGTTTGTTATTACAGGGATAGGAGAAGTTTTGTGATTCAGAGTATCTGGAATACATCAGTCTTCAGTGGTACTCTTCTAGATCTGGTAGAGAAACGGATCTAATTTGCCTTTTGGGTTAATTATGTGAATTAGACTTTGTTGTAGGTGATTTACTGTACAATGTTTTCATTACCTGACTTGACACATAGGCCAGCCAAATCCACCGATGTCTTCCTTTCCATCCCTGTCATTACCCATTTTGTCTCTTTCCTGAATCATGCAATGACCTCCTGGGAAGAACCCCAGTCTCCAATTGCTCCCTTCTCCAAACTTTGCCAAGTAATGCAGTGAAGGTAAGCTTGCTAAAAATGCATCTCAAATCATGTTCCTATTCCAACAGTTCTATTTTCTCAAATCGTCAATGCCTTCTCCCACCTCCTCCCTGAAGGCTTTTCTAAGCTCCATATGGAGTTGACGTCTTATATATTATTTTTGTTACAGATTTCAATAGTTATGTGGCAAGATCCTTTACAGGGAGAGTCGAGACACCAAGGATTTTTTGTGTGTATGTGTGCCAGGAAGCAGTGTCTATTTGTGCCGCCACTGGCCCAGCGGATTCACATCCAAAGGCTGAGCCCCGGACACAGCGGGGCATTGTCTTATATTACATTTTAGCCCCTTGGTCTCCCTTATATGGCAACCTGAATTTTTGATTGGGTATTTTATGGCACAGGGTTGTACCTAGATTACTCATGTGCACTTAGACATTGACTACACAATGTCATTTTCTCTCTAACACATTCTTTTTCCATTCTTGGAAGGCCCTTATCTCTGTTTCAGAAGGGCCCTTGTCTGTTGTATTCATGGCACGTTATTTCTTAACATCTCTTTCCCACCTCTGAGACCCTAATTTTACACTTGCATCCTCACCGCCCGCCATCGTGCCTGATATCCAGTGAGGAATATCCTAATATTTTGTTTAAGGAATGAATACAGGGTAAAGTCCAGCCTCCTTGGTGCAGCACTCTTGGCCTTCCACAGCTTGGGCCCATCCTATCTCACCAAGACACTGCTTTATGGCTGTCATCTCTGGCAGATCACAAAGCAAACTTTTTCCTTCACAACTCTTGAATTTCCCAACTTTGACGACACTGCCTGGTCTGTTGCTTTCACCTAGAGAGCACTTCTCCTTTTCTTTGCTTGGTGAAATCCTATTCCTTTTTCAAGAGACAGTCCAGAGACTCCTTCTCCATGAAACGTCCCCATATTCTGGTAGTACCTGGTTGATCTTTCTTAGATAGCCTTGATCAAAAATATATTTCATGACCTTATTCAGTTTCATTTCCACTGCAGCGTTTAGGATGGGGACTTGAACAAGTAGGTGCTAAGAACATTGTGTGGAGTGAAAATAACACGGTGACCTGCCTTCTAGTGTAGGGCTCTGTTGACTTGACTGAGTACCCAGCCCTGGCCCAGGTGGATAGATCTTGCTACTGAGCATGTGCTAAAAAATAGTGCATGATGGGCACTGAAGGCACAGTTAGAATACAATCACGTCAAAGTCTTTTTCTCTCCTGATTTTCTCTGGAGTAGTAGTGAGTCAGGTTGTGTAGTCCAGATCTTCCCAGCTTTTGTTTCCCACAGGAATAGGTTACAGGTGTATGAGAGAAAAATTCCTGTCACTCCTCAGGGTGGCTGGACCAGGCTTGAAACCACCCACATCCCTGGGGCCAGTGACTTCTGGCCCTTACCCCAGTGTGCCTTGCAGATGCCACACGTGGGTCCTGTGGGCACACACACTGCAGTGGGAAATGGGTCTGTTCAGATTTGGCATCCTTTCAGTGGGCAAAGCAGGAAAAGCCAGAACCTGGCATCAGGAGCTGTATCCAAAGACCATCCCACACATCTGTGTCCCTTTAAGCAAATCATCCAAACTTTCTGGGTTCTGCTTCCTTGGGTATTTTCATTTTTGTTTTTGTTTTTCTTAACTGGTTTATTTGGGGTTAGGTGAAAACCATGATTTGAGGTTCCAACCCCTCCCCACTTTGGCTGGGAAGACTTCCTTTGGTCTCTTGCATATTGGGTGGGGAGAGGAGCTGATGGGCCTCCCCTGGAGAAAGGATGCCACACTATAAAGTATGCAAAAGCTGCAGGATTAATGACACCCACGCCCCCTTTCCAATGCTTACATCCTCTGAATCCACAAAAAACGGCTTCCCCCATTCTGTTAGAAGTGAATCAATACACTTTAGGCCAAAACTTGTTCATTCGTAAAGCAGATTGTTCTTCTAATCTGGTACCTTGATCATTGGTGTTCTGAAAAAGTAGAGCCTCCAAGGGGAGGTGAAGACTTTGACAGGATGGGTGCAAATCCACCCCGTTGGAAGTGCATGCTCTGGCTTCTTCTGGATAAGGACTGTGAATGTCTTTTGGAGGCGTAGAATGCCATAGATTTTATCTTTGGCTTATTTCTTCCCCTCTCAATTAAATGCTATATGGGTGTGAGCTAATTTTAGAAAAATACAGTCTGCAGGTTTGTGGTTTTCATTTATTGACTCAACAAATAGTTGCTTATGGTGACCATGACAATACTTGCCAGCCAACAGCCCTGGCTAGATTTTTAGTGGATCAGGTGATCTCCACCAATTATTCCTACCACTCCCTTTCATTCTGCATATCGGACACCTTCTCTCTGCTCCTTCAGCTTATGTTAGTATAGACTCACAAATAATTCAGCTTGTTCAAAGCAGAGAACTGGGTCAAAACAACCTTCGGAATGCTCTGTCTTTGAATTCGGTCACTTGAAGGCAGTTTGTTAATAAAGAAAGGAGGGTGGGCCCTGAATGACTTACAGCATTCAGAATCAAGGTCTCAAACTCAGCCCTGATTCTATCTTGGATATTAACTTGAAGGAGATTTTGACCTCATGCTTACTCCTCTGTTTCTCTTTACTTGCAGCTCATAACAGTTTGATTTTCTACAGTTTTGTCTTTGGCACGGATCTTGACAGCTGTGGAATCCTGTTTGCTAAGCCAGAAACCAGTCCTTGATGCAAGAGTCAACTTGATGAATGGAGATACGCTTTTAGGTACAAGGCACCTCCTTTGCCAGTCACAAGCAGATTGATTCACTCGTTTCCACACTCTGGCTTCTGTCTCCATCCGTAGAACTGGAAAGAGGGGTCTTGTTTACATAAGGTGGTTGTTAAATAAATCCACTCTACCAGGCCTCCTCCTTTGCCATGGGAAGGACCTGAGACACATTCTGCACCCTCTACACACAGACTTCCATCAACACTTAGCATACCCGCTCCATTTCCAGCCTGTGAACTCCCTTCTTAGTAACGCTTCATTCTTCACTTAAGAGCTTGATTGGGTCTCTTGAATCTTCCCGCTACGAATCTCCAGCCAGAATGTGGGAGACAGTCCTGTTTAAACACAACTTCTTTCAGAATCTTCACTGATCCCCACCTAGAAATGAGCTCTCCTTCTTCTTAGCGCCCATAACATTTATCCATACTCTCTCTCCTTACACTGATCACTTTACCTTGAAATATAGCAATCTGTATAGTGCACGTAGTGTTCCTATTATTACTAAAAGCCTCTAAAGGGCAAGATCACCACATGCACATCAGAAGTGGGGCCAGAGCAAGGCCATCGAGGTGCTTGTAAGGGGCCCCAAATCACCCAATCAAAATAAATAACATTTCAATGCGACATTTTAAAAAATGAGTGAGAAAAATCCACGATGAACAAAACAGCAAAATTTTAAATAATGACAGGATTCCTTTTTCCCATTTTCCTTTCATTTGTTTTGCACTTTCTCTTCTTTCAATGTTATCCTTTTGCTTCAGACTTCAGTAAGGCCTGAACAGCACTGTTACTGATTCTATTTTGATTAGAAATTTTGATACTTTGCTCATCATAGCTTTATTTACATTAATTTTGATTTCTTAGACTATTGCATCACAGTTACTGATCTTGATTCCTGAGTTTTGGCATCCCCTGAAATGATGCCCCTGTGACAAGTGCCCCACTTGCCTCACCCTGGACCTGGCTCTGATTGCCACAGCTACTAGCATAGGTCTTTGCCCGTCAGCAGGCACTCAATCAATATTTTATAAATGACTAAATGAATACCAGCAAAGACATTTTTAGGTGTGTCTTTCTTTTTCTCAAGGCAAAATGACACCCAATACACAACCCAGCATCTACCATGACATTTGGACAGACAACAGTGAGGGAAATTCTAGTGGTCTCAGGTGGCCAACTGGGTACCAGTCAGCACTTCTGCTAATTAAAATCATTGATTCTGGGCCCCTGCCACTGTCACAGAGCAGCCTCCTATCCCCCCATTCTTGCTTTATTTCACAAGCAAACACTTCCTGAGAAGCTAAATTGCCGTAGAAGGACAGATTCATCTTTTACCTTCTCCCAGCAAATTATAAGCTACTGCCAACAAAAATAACCTCTTTAGAAGCCCCAAATACTGGGACCAGTGGTTTTCTGGTGGGTTTCTGCTGGGAGGGGAAAGAAGAAAATGGCTGGAAGACCAAGAATGATGGGGTCTGCCTCTGCTAACTCCACTAGCAGCATGAGAATACATTTTTGTTTCTGTACCATAGTACAGACACCTAGGAGGGATTTGAATTTCTCAGAGGGAAAAGGAACAGGTCACAAAGGTGTTGAGTTTGCAACTCACACATGCCCTGAAGATTATAGTTGATTCCTCAGAGTATTCATCAACATTTTTATCTTTTAAAAACAAACAAGACCATTCAAGACATTCTCTCACAAAATCATCTTTAGAAAGTTGAGCCTGTAATAACAAAATTAGTTCTATGCCTTGGTAGAGGGCCCACAAAAATAATGTTTTAGATTTGGTTACAGGAATTCTATTCAGCAAACAATACTGTTAAAGTGTTTTCTCTGGGTTCTGTCCACAAAATAGTCACTATCCCTAGGAAGGATAATGGATTTTATTCTGTTATAGTTACTATGATTTACATTTGTTTTGTTCTGTCATAAAATGATTGTTAACCTTTACCTATCCTCACTCCTTTTAACCTTAAATAGTCCAGTTCAACTTTAAAAAGTTAGCTAATAAACTTTTTAAAAAAAAGAATCTAATTAATTTACTCCCAAATCTCAGATCTGGAAGAAAGAAAATGATTCTTAGAGATTGACTCCTTGTGTCTCTGACAGTCTTTGAATCACTTATTTTCTGTTTAGGTTTTTTGCTGATTGCACTTCATTTCTATTATACCAAGAACGATGGGGTCTGCCTCTGAGATCTAGCAGTGTACTCATTGTAACACATTATCTTATGGGAAAAATGTTGACACACTTCCTAAAGTGTTCTTAAGTTGGCCTCAGTGAGATGTCAGGTTTAGACTCCACATTTAGTGAGGGCCTACTGTATGCTCACCACCTCACCTGGCGGCTTTTGCACATCATCACAGTTTACCCTTTGAAGAGTCTAGAGGGGGATGGGTATTGTCAGGCTCATCTTGAAGAAATAAAAAGCAAGACTCAAAGAGGTTGCAGTGTGCCCAGGGTCACAAGACTAGGAGCAGGTGAGGCCAAAGCTTGGCCCGTCTCCACTGCTCATAACTTGTCACATTGTATACAACTGCCTGGGGATTGTCACAGCATGCCATCCATCTTGCAAGGGATTCTGCTCTGCTTCTGCTCCAAGAGATACATAGGATGTATTGATCCAAACCATTCTGTCACATGATTGGTTTCCAAGGTGAAACCCAAAGAGGTTTCAGGCATTACTTCAACTTATTTGAAGAGAAAAATACTGTCATCCCAGCATCCAGACTTTACATATACCTTCCCTGAAATTCCATACTCATCAGGGACATTGTCTCCTTCTCAAGAAGGTCCCTCTAATCTCTAAAGTGGCTTACAAGTAATAGGTTCTAAATCACATAGAAAGAATTGGTAAGGCCATCATACAGGTGAAAGATCCTATGAAAAGGAAAACGCACCAAAGTTTATATGCCTGAATTCAGGGTGTATGTATATGTAGTTGTATGTGTGTTGGTTTGGGGCAATAATGTCTAATGGAAATTAAACAAAGCTAAAAAATATGTCCTGATTACTGAGGACCATATTTTTTTTATAAACAAACAAACAAACAAGTAGCTATGGCTCGACTATAATGGATAAAGTGACTCAAATTAAAACAGTACAAGTAAATAAAGTAGAATAGCATGGCACAGTAGTTAAGTATGAAGTAGTTAAGCTTGAAGGCAGTTGCCTGAGTTTATGAGGTCTGACAATTAAGTTGTGCTTACACTGGCAACACTGTACAACTTAGCAAGGTTTCATAACCTCGGTATATCAGTGTCTCACCACTGTGTTCATGCTGATGTGTGGCGGTATCTTGCAGAGTGGTGTTCATTATTGTTGCATGTTTTTGTGTGCCATTGCGAGAATTTTGGAACTTAAATTAGACAATGAACAAACATTAAATATCTTGTTAAACTTGGCAAGAGTGGAAGTGAAATCAGGGACATATTAGTTCAAGTTTATGGGGATGATGCCATGAAGAAAACGGCAGTGTACACATGGATTAAATGTTTTTCTGAAGGGAGAGAAAGCCTCATTGATGAAGAGAAGTCAGGACAGGTAGCCAGGAACAAGCAGAACTGATGAAAACATTGCAAAGTTTCCTCAAATTGTGTGTCAAAATCATTGGCTAACTGTGAGAAGCATAGCAGACCAAATAAACGTCGACAGAGAAACAGTTAGGAAAATCTTGACTGAAAATCTTAGCATAAGAAAGGTGTGTGCAAAAATAATCCTGAAAGAGCTCTTGCATCATGATCAATGCACCAGCTCACATAGCACTGTCTGTGAAGAAGTTTTTAGGCAATAAACAAATAACTGTATTGGAATACCCTCCTTACTCACCTGATCCGGGTCCAGTGACTCTTTCTTTACCCAAAGATAAAGGAAATATTGAAAGGGAGACATTTTGATGACATTCAGGACATCAAGGGCAATATGACAACAGCTCTGATGACCATTCCAGAAGGAATTCCAAAATTGCTTTGACAGTGGTGTTGATGCATAGCTTCCCATGGGGAGTACCTCAAAGGTGACCAAAGTAATATTCAACAATGGAATATGTAGCACTTTTTCTAAGATAAATTTGTGAACTTAATTGTCAGATTTCATATAGTCCAGTCTGCTGATTCCTAGTTGTGTGGCATTTAGTAGTATTACTGAAATGCCAGGGGTTCCACTGAAGTTTGGTTGAGGTCCTGTTGCTTACCTTACAGAGAAGCCCAGCACTGAGATGAATATTGCCTGGGAAGAAGGCTTTTTATTCAGGTGATATCAACTAAGGAGAACAAGAAAATAGTCTCAAATTCATCTCCCTGCCCAAACAGAATTGAGGGCTTATGTAGTGGGGAAGAGAATGTAACCAATCAAGAGGAGAGAGGGGTCTGATGTCTCATTTTCCGAATGCAGCGACCTTTAGTCACCTGGTGAGTTTCAGTTCCTTGCCTGGGGGCTGGTTTCCTGAGGAAGGAACTCAGATAATGTAAGTTTTAAGTTTTAAGACCAGGAAGGCCCATTTCTATGTTTATTAAAAATCAATTCTATGGGGAAATTGGGCCGGTTTCAATAGGTCCATTACTTCAAAACCAACAAGGAAACTCTTGTGTTCAGTGTTCCCCTCTATAAAATGGGCACAGTAATAAATAAGTCTGCATAAGGATGTTGTGAAGGTTAAGCGAGAAAGTGCATACAAAGTGTCTGATACTTCATAAGAGTGTGTTACTATCAAAAGGAGAAAATATATGTAGCGCTTTTTAACTCTTTGCAATCGAATGATTTATTTCTCAGGTTCTAGAAGCTGGGAAAAAGTTAATCACAGCAGAATTGTCCCCAGTTAGAGATAGAGCAAGTGATTTTACTACTGGAAGCTAGTATGACCCCAATAACTCAGGAACACAAAGCCTACAAAGTATGGGGAAGAGGTCATCTAACCAATAAAGAGCAATAATCGCAATGTTGCTGACAGCTGAGACCTCGGAGCATCTATGGGCCTTTAACAATCAGTAGGCTAATGGCCCTGCTCATTGGATCTACACTAATATTCAAGAGGCATCAGCAAAACTGAAAAAAAAAAATCAGCAGATGCCCCTTGTAGGAAATTTAACTAAAGTAGAAAGGCCTGAAATAATGTTTCCATTGTGCTCAAATAGGAGAGTCAGAGCACTGTGTATATTCTACAGACCAGGAAGCAGCCAGACACTGTGGGCCACCTGGCTTTATTTGCCACAAGGACTTGTTCGTGTCAACTGATAACAACTTCCTCAAAGTCACAGAGCTCTTTCAGATCTACACGTTCTGGGTCACAAAATGCACGGGAAGCTACAGATCCCCAGCCCTTCCGTGAAGTTCAAGATTACCTTGTCTATAATGAAACACCTTTGTATCTCCTCATGGCCACGATCACTTAGTCACTGATTATATAATAAACCCTTCAGAAATAATTCACAGAGTTGAGAAATCCAACCCCACCCTTTTATATTCTGAGGCATTAGCAATAGCTCCACTTTTTGAGGGGTGGGGGAGAAAACCTGTTACACATCCTCAGCCCATGGCATTTTTCTGCAAATGTGGGAGACCCTAAGTTTTGGAAAGTGGCAGGCAGTTCCACAGCAAGACGGCATAATGGGTACCTGCCAGAAGAGCAGTTCCTGGTTTCAGGTATGACTTCAATAGATCAACTCCATAGCACTGGGATTACTTAATTTCTTATGCCTCTCAGTCTCCTTATTCACAAAATGGGAGTAATGATATTGCCTACCTTATAAGGTTGCTGTGCCTGGTACACTGTACGTGCCAAATAATTGTCAGCTATTGTGCCCATTCTTCTGAGTCACTCACCTCTTTGGTAGTCTACCAAAAAAAAAAGTATTTGAAAAAAGTGACAATTGATATGGAAACCCAATATTTTCTGTCCATATGCCACAAACCTGAAGAAAGGCATAATATTCCAGCGGGCCTGCATGCACCTACATTCCTAAGAATTAGCAAAATAAAATGTATCCCCTTATTTCCTATACTTTCCTGTTAAGCCACTTCACTCAGCCAACTGAGAAAAATGAATTCCTATCTGTCCATCCCCTTCTATCAGTGATCATAGATTTGAAGATATTGAAGTCATGTAACCATGTGCCTTATAATTTACATAACTTTTTGCATGGTATAATTACTAATCAACCATGTTATAGTGAATAATGTTTTTTGTTTTGTTTTGTTTTTTTCAAGTTGGAGTCTCACTCTGTCGCCCAGACTGGAGTGCAGTGGCCGCTCCCGGCCACCGCAGCCTCGACCTGCTGGGCTCCGGAGATCCTTCCGCCTCAGCCTTCCAAGTAGCCGGAATTACAGGCATGCGCTACCACGCCCGGCTGATTTTTTAGTTTCCTTGTAGAGATGAGGTCTCGCTGCCCAGGCGGGTTTCGAACCCACAGGCTCAGGCAATCCACTCACCTCAGCCTCCCAAAGGCGTGGGATTACAGGCTGAGCCACCGAGCCCAGCTCGTGAATAATGTTTTACTTTGTAATAGGCTCTGTTCACTTCCTTACTCTATGGCAGGGCTTATTCAACTCTTCAGTTTGGCGTTACTGATAACACTGTGAGCTACCTTTTGGTAGCTGGCTCCAGGAAATGTGGACCATAGATGTTACTGTTAAAAAAAAATGCGGCTGTAACTTGAGTTCTATACAATGCTCTGTCAGTCACGTAGTCAATGTATAGGAACCCTAAACTTATAAAAACGGACTTTGAAACCTAAGTGGCGAGCAGATTGGCTCCAGAAATGCCAGGATCCAGGTTCTGCTCCCTGGATTTGAATTCAGAAATAAACTTCTTTCTGCCAGTTCCCCACTTCTCGATTTATTGGCATTGAGAGACCCCAGATGAACGTTTACTCAGACCGTAACACAATTATTAACAAAATGTGTATTTCATACTGATGAAATATCTAACATTGTGCCTTACACATGATAGGAACTTTAGAAGATGATTGTGGACCTTATGGAATATGGGAACGATTTGGTTTCTGATTGCTGTGCAAAGAGGTGACATGTGGTACTGCTTCTGGAAATGGCATTGTCCCTTTGTTAACGCCACTGTTTTACTTTGCGGTTGGCAAGAACTTTGGGAGTTCATTCAAAATGCATTCACAGGCTTGATGCTGGGAATACAGATGGGAGTGAGGAGTATGGAACTTAAATTCTGGTTAAGCAAGGGGTAACCCGAGAGCTTGAGAAGTGTTAGTTTCAGGAACCTGGAGTGTGTTGGGCTCATGTGTGAGGAACTTGTAGGGGAACCTAGGAAAGGCTTCCCTATGGAAGTAAAGTTTAAGCTCAAAACTGAAGGATTCTGAGGGTTAGTTTAGCTATACTTGAGAAAGTGCCCCAGGCAGGTGGAAACATAATTCCAGGACCTGCAAGGAAAAGAAGTTGGGAGGTGAGGTATTCCACCTACCTGTAGCAAGATGAGGTGGGAGGAGGTGGCAGCCTAGGCTTGGGGAACATGACAAAGGATGAGGCTTGATCCTGAGCATGTCGGGAATCATGTAAAGGTTTCAAGTCAGGGAGTAAAACGGTCTGACCTGAGATTAGGATGGATCATTCTGGTTGCTCTCTGAAGCAAGAAGGAATGTAAGGACCCTGATCAAGTGGCTATCAAGTAGGCATTAATGCACCATTTCTTAAAGATTCTGGCCCACACTCAGGTGTTTTAGAGGCAAAGAAGTGGATAGAGTTCAATGATATTTAAACATTTGGCTTAAAACTAAAGGTAGCACTCCTGCTAACTAGGATTATGTAGGAGTATGAACCTATTGTCAGCACTTCTGCGATCAACACCCAAAACATAGTTAGTTTGGAAAGTGAAGGGAACTGACATCGAAAGTGAAGCCAAGGGATTTTTTTCCCCATTTTTATTTTAGATTTGGAGGGTACACAGGCATGTTCATTACATGGACATATTGTGTAGTGGTGGGGATTGGGTCTCCAAAGGCCCATTCCCCAGTTAGTGAACACTTTACCTAATAGGTAATTTCTGACCCCTAACTCCTTCCCCACCTCCCCCCTTATTGTCCCCAGTGTCTATTATTTCCATCTTTGTGGCCATTGGTTCCCGCATATGAGTGAAAACATGCATGTTTGATTTTCTATGAAGTCGGCTATCTGCACTACTCTTGACCCACTGCCTCCTCAGATACTGAAGGCTGCTGAACCTCCTTCCACCCTAATTAGCCTTATTGCAAAGCCCTGAAACAGCCAGGAATAGCTCAACACCAGTTCCTCCAGCCAAACAATCAGCAAACAGAGATAACTTTAAAGAGTGTCAAGCCCAACTTTATGATTCCCTGGTAGGCACCAAGGGCATTTATTGTCTCAGTAGCCTAAGCTACCAGACAGGATGGCCCAGGGCTGCTTGTGAGCTGACCTGCTGGGACCAACTATGACTCATCTATTTACTGCAGAGCAAAGGGAACTTGGGATGCAAAAGTCGACAGCTGCTTCCCAGGAGACCATTGGTACTGGAAATGAGGGCACTGAGTTTCAGCGGGAAATGTTTCTCCTGGCACGGACCCAGGCTGGCTGAAGTGGGATGTGAGGGATCGCATGCACGTATTTTCAAGAACCAGGGTCTTCAAAGCTGACTGAAGTCACTCTTGTTACTATCTTACTGAGCTGCTTAGAGGCTAGTGATCATAAGTTACATGTGCTCTGTTACTTACAATTTGGATATTTTAACTCCAAAACCAGACTTCATTTCTTGGCAGAAGAATGATTAAGAGTAACAATAATATATTAGCAATAATAGTAATACCGGCATCATTTATTAATGGTATTCTATTTATTTGATCTTTCATAGATAGAATTTCATCTATTTATAGAATTTTAGAATTTCCATTTTTAGTCTAGACTCGGGATGCACATGCATCTATAGAATTCATAGATAGAATTTTGTTAATTTATTTATTTTATCTATTCTATTATTCTATTTATTAATCATATTCTATTCTGAAAGAAATATGTCTTTCAAGTTATATACATTATCTCTAACCCTCTAATCCGAGGATCACATCTTAGGGTGCACTTAGGATTCACCCAGGAAACTTCAAAACACTAATGTGTGGGTCCACCCTCCAAAGATTGATTTAACTGATCTGAATGGGGCCCAGGCATTGGCATTTTTAAGGCTCCCAGGGAATTCTAATGTGCAGCCAGTGCTGAGAACCACAGCTTCCATCATCACAACAACCAGGATTTTTAGCTTCATTGTACAGATAAAAAACAACAATGTGGGGATTTTTAGCTTCATTGTATAGATAAAAAAAAATAGGTCCCAGGGAGAACTAACAACCTTCTCAAGAACAAGATCAAAGACATCAACTCTGAGTCTGTCTGGCCAGCAACCCCCCCCTTCCCAAATCTCTTCCCATACTATTTTGTGAATTTAGGGGTAAAGAGTAAACAGGGAGAGCACACAGAGAGGAAAAAGGGGGCCCGGGACAACAGCAGCCCACAGGGACCCAGGAACTTTCTGAGCAGAAGGTGCTATCACTACCCTGAGCCGGCTGTGAGGATTCAAGAGGATGATAGCTGGGTGGGTAAGTAACCAACCTCTTTGGTTGCAGCAGCACCTGGCCAACCCCCAGGTGCTGGCACAGAGGAGGCACTTGATGGAAATTGAACGGGCAGCCCCATGCACATCCAGTTACCTATTGAAGGCTGCAGAGAGACGAACTTCCCCACATTCCGCTTTCTTACCCCGTGCTGTGTCAGGTCAGGACTGGCACCAGGTCCTCTGGGCTACCTCTAAGCCACACTTCTGAAGCACTGGAGTTAACTCAAGAAGGTCATATTGATTGAAATATACTATCAGGTGGCAAGCAAGCCTCCTGATTCTTGTTTTCCCAACCATAAGCACCCGCAGTTATAATTGCCTGAGGTGAAAATAATCAAGTAGGATTCTGAAGCTGCGGTTTTCCTTCCTCCCTGCTGGGGACCCTCGGTTCTCAGCCTTCTAGAAATGAAACATGGACCCAAAACAAGGAGCTGAACTCCTTGGAAGCCTTTCATTATACAGGCGGAAGTGAATCTCCTGAGGCATTGTTGGTATCATTGTTGCCCGTGGCTGTGAAAGGATCAAAGTCTGAGGGGGAAGGGAAGGAGGAGAGAAGTTTCTGGATCCTGGGATGGGAGGCGTCTGGCGCTCTCTGTACCCTAGACCTAAAATCCTACTCTTACTCTCCCCACAAAGGCTTGCACTGGCCATCTTTCTTTGTTTACTCGCTCCAACAGTTATGAAGGGTTTATAGCACTGGAAATTCTTAGAGGTGTAAGGTCCACTCCTGACTTTAAGTAGATCACAGTTCAACAGGGAAGGAGTCACCTACAGGTCACCACACCAGGGAAAATCAGGGAGGGGCCCTGGACCCAGGCGGGAGGTGGGAGGGTAGGCTTCCTGGAGAGGCAATTCCTGATCTGAGACTTACAAAATGCCTAGCAAGAGTTGGCAAGGTGGAAAGTGGAGGGAATGGTTTTCTGAGTGGACAAGGCAGCTTCAGCACAGGTGCACAGATTTTGTCCTCTGCCTCAATAAAGGGTGTTCCTTGTTGAAAGATCACCCTGGCTTACTTCCAGAAACTTCCTTCTCTAGATTCCAGGGACTTGGACTTCCTTCTCTATATTCAGGCCATAGGGCTGAGTCCAAGAGCGACTGAATTCCTAACTCAGACTTTTTTTTTTTCTTCAGCAGAAACATGCAGTTTCGAAGTCTTGCCAACCTCACCGAAGAGTTTTTCCCAAGAAGGCATGGGCTGGGTAGAGGCAGCTGTGCGGTGGGAGGAGGGTGGTGTTTTGGCCTAGAAAATAAGACTTAAATGAGGCCAACAATGCACAAAACACAGCCTCTACATAAAGGTGTCTTTTTTTTGCTCTTGGTAAGCACTATGTTTCATAATATAAACTGTCATCACAGGGCAAGCAAATAGGTCCCTGGTGGGAGGCACAGCTGGGATTTCAATCCTGCCTCTACAACCGAGGAGCTTGGACTACTTACTGCAGGTCTTTGAGCTTCACAGTTTTATGTATAAAATAGGACGAAGAACATCTCCAACCCCATTCTGAAGGTGAGAATTAGGTGAAATGACAGCAGAGAGGCACTTGGAGCTTGGCACAGAAGAGGTCTCAGCAAATGGTTGCTGCATTTCATTATCCTCTGAGAACAGGTGTTTGGATCGTTTCCTGCCATTTGAAACCACCTAACCTATGCAAGTCCTTCAGCGAGATGCTCATTGACACTTCTCAGTCCCGTGTACACTGCAGGCAGGGGAGGAAGGCCTGGACTTGGTTCTATGAGCAGGGTGAGGGGTGTAGGTCTCCCAGCTCCATTTCTGTCTCCTCCTCACTGGAGAGCCATGGCCAAGTCTCTTATCAGGTCACTTTATTTCTTCACAACCATGACTTCGACCTTCTGCATTTTGGAACAATGTACTCTCTGATGTTAAGAAGCATTTGTTTCTGCCTGTGCTGAGCCAAAGTGGTTGTCATAGTTCTGCTTTTTGCTTCCCGAGTGCAATAGCACCAGTTCTGATGTTATATTGTATTATTGATAATTATGTTCTATTCTGGATCTCTCTTTGATAGCAGGTGGTAGAGGAGGTTTGCCAATTCATTCCCTTAAATTATTTTTAAATAAACTCTCAGAATTAAGTTGATTTTATTATCTTCTTTTACTTTTAAATCGATTTTCAAAAAATGTTCATCAAATTAAAACAACAACAACATATTGAAACAACTATAATCTGCCAGAGAGTGGTTTTGGGAAAAAGTCCAGAAGAGGTGGAGGCCACAGAAATATTATAGAAGGCAAGGCTTGAACCCACATACCTTCTGTGCTAGTCTCGCTGTTGCCATTTGAGGCAAGACCTTCTGGGACAGTGGTGAGAATTTCGTACCTGTTTTTCAACCTTTCCCCTGCAGTGTGTGCTGCCCGGGTATCTCAGTCATCATGTGATGTGCCAGAGCAAATCTTCCCAATGGCTCCTCCCTGAGGGCAGGAGACACTTCATCCTCCTCAACCAGACATTCATAGTGCCTTACTATCCGATTCCTCCTGACTTTCCCGGGACTCCACCCCCATCAAATGGGTTTACTCATTTTCCTGTGATAGTGCTGAAATACTGAATTTTGTGTTTCAAGTTGTGGATCTGTTTCCCCCTCAGAATCCCTTCTCCTCTTCCTTGATGTCTGACCACATCCTATCAACGTCCTCTGTCTACCAGAGTGGGAAGCACAGTCTTTGTTTAGATGTGCACATGGCTGTCTATCTTGATGAGCAATCATTTTGTGCTCCATTTCCCTTTGCCCACAAATGGATGAAGATTAATAAGACATCCCTGGACCAGATGGCGCCCCCTGTTCCATACATTTTCTTTGACTTTTCACTGCAGCCCCACTACCTTTTAGCCGCTCTGCTCTGACTCCTTCTTAGTGCCGTTTCTTGACAAACACATAAGGGACTTGATGTGACTGAGATATTGCTGTTTGCTACGGTCTATGTCCAAGCACACTTTTATATAGTTTCATCATGCACCTGTCCTCCAGACAGACATCCCTGACAGGTAAGGGGAAAGGGAATACTACCTGCCTATCTACTCTGTGCCTCTGGTGAACACATTTGGACATGTTTAAGTTTGTATCTCCAAGCCCGTCAGGAAGTATTTTGATCCACATTTTCAAATGAGAGAACTGAAGCTCAGAGAGGGTTAATGACTTTCTCTGGGAGAGTTTGATGCCAGATATGATGCCAAAGAGGAAAAAACACCATGGGATGGAGCTTGTTAGAACTGGCTTCACAGCTGTGGTGGGATCTGAGCCAGACCTTGGTCTGGTGGGCAGGAGGTGAGAGCACCGTGTGTGTGAGCAGCATCACAAAGATTTCAGCTCAACAGGACAATGTGATCATTTACAGCTCCCAGAGATTGTATCTTGAAGTACATTCTCAATCCTCAGAGATTTCCTTGAAGAATGCAGTATTAAAGTTAATTGCCAGGTTTTGAGTATGCAAACACCGAAATATGCTGGGACGGTCAAAGTTCAGGGGTAAGTGAACTTTACTGCAGCATGTTAAGAACAGAATAAATGCTGACAAAGAAGCAGAGACTTTTTAATTTTAACTGCAGGTCAAAAGAGGACTCAACACAAGGTAGCTGAAACTGGGCAAACACACAATCCCAGATGGTTTCATACAGCATAAAAGCAAATGAGACAGTGTGAGTTCATCGATGGTAACAAATGCTACACTCTGTGTGTGTGTGTAGCGGGTGGGTACGTGGGCACTTTCTGTACTTTCTGCTCATTTTTGCTGTGGACCTAAAACTGCTCTGAAAAATAAACTATATTAAAAATAAGATGAAATAAAGTTGTTAAACATTTTAAATGAAAAAATTCCATTCCAAAGCTGTCCACTGTGGCATGAGGGGAGAGGAGGCCACATCCCTCTCTTTTGGTGTGTTGGAGCATAGACCCCTTGCTCAGTTGTGTGACCTTCACTTTTATTTTTCCAGTTCACTCACGAATGAAATGCTTATGAGCACTGAATGCCTCAAAAAGCAGGACATGAAATAGAAGAAAAGGAGGAAGAGGAAAATGAAGAGAAGGAACTGAAGCATGCTTTATAACCCACATATTGAAAAATGAAAAACTGGCTGCATACACAGGCTGTAAAAGCATAATTATTAAGTGACCAGGGAAAGGAGTTTTACGGAACATTTAATACATAGTGATCTTGGGAAGAACTTAACTCTAATTTTCTGTTATCTCTTCTCTAAAACAAGGATAACAATATCTACCTAATTTGGAAAGGTTTAAATGACATAAAGTATATAAAATGCTTGGACCAAGAGTCTATATTCACTTATTAAAACTATTTATTGAGTGCCTAATCTGAACTAGATACCAAGGGTTCAATGGTGGGCAAAACAGACATGATTCCTGCTGGCTTACTGAGTTTACAATCTAATGGGGAAACAGATATCAAATAAAGAAAAATGAAAATAACTAACGACAAACTGTGGAGTGTTCAATAAAGAAAAAACTCAGAGTGCTGTGAGAAAATAACAGAACTCTGAATAAATGATCAATACATAATTATTATTTAAAGACAGACATTTCTTTACAAATATGACAGACTAGTTTCTATCAGACAAACCTTCCATAAACAACAATTGGGGGAAAACGAATAATGCATATTTTTCAAATAAATATGTGTAAAGAAATATGAATGCCACCATGGCAGCAAGGGCTTCAGTAGACAAATTCTAGAGAGTAATTACATACAAAGAAGTAAAATCAAAATGGAGCTCTACTCTCTCCTTGAAAGCATTTGCCATCTTACAGGTGGCTGAAGATAGTTTTCAGTAATTTCATGGACAATATTGGAGTTCATGGCCTGATAAGGAAGAGGGCCATGATGACCTAGGTTTTCTGTTGGGAGCCAGAAAAAGGCAAAGCTCAAAGTCTACAGGCAAACTAGGTGTAGACCAACTCTCACAAAAACTAAAAACAGCTCAAGCCCAGTTGGATTAGGTGATTTGGCTGTGTTAACAGCCTGGCATTATCCTCTAGGAAGAAAGAGAACATCATCTAGAGCCTCAAATAATCTCTGTAATTTTTTATAGAATAAAATTCAACATTCAATTTTTCAAATATCCAAAAATCATTTGGAGACCACAGAAAGAGGCCCATAGGAGATACAGATATGATACTGTTACTGGAGTTATCAGACACTGTCTTTAAATACCGCATTAAACATATTAATGAATGTTGATGACAAAATGGAGAATTTTAACAGGAAATTGGAATCTATAAAAAAGAATAAGAAGGAATTTCTGAACTGAAACACAATAAATAAAATTTGAAATTCAGCAAATGAATTAGGAGCAGATTGGACATAGCTGAAGAAAGAAGTGATGAACCAGAATGTAGGTCAGTAGAAAATATCCAGACTGAATCACAAAGTGAAAAAAGGATGCAAACAAGAGAAAAAGAAAGTAAGAGATATCTAGGTCATTGTAGTGCCAGAAAGAGGAAAAAGAAAGAAAGAATGAACAAAAGTAATATTTGAAGAGATAGTTTATCAAAACTAATGAAAAACATCAAGCAACAAACACAAGAAATTTTACTAATCCAGTGATAGACGACTACAAGTAAACTTCAGCAAGGTGCACCATAATAAAACTATTGAAAACCAAGAACAAAGACAAATGTTAAAAGAAGCTAGAGGAGAAAAGGCACATTACCATTAAGAAGAACAATAAGATTGACAGCGGATTTCTTAATCAAAATATGAATGACAAAGACAATGTTATACTATCCTGCAGTGCAAAATACCCTGCCAAACTAAAGTCCTTCAATATTGAAGTTAAAATTTATGTTTCAATTTATTTTCTATTTAGTATATTTTATTATAAAATAAAACACAGATACAGAAACCACCCAAAACAAAAGTATAGCTTAGTAAATTGTTTTAAGGCAAGCACTCTTGTAACTACCATAAAGAAATATAACTTTTCCAGCCACTCAGAAACCTTTCCATGTGTGCTATCCTTATCACAAGGCACTGCCCTTCAAAAAGTAACCTTTTTGTTATACTTTTATTGTAATTTTTTTATTGTGCTTATAATTTTATCACCCATATTTGCATCCCTAGACACTATGATGTAATCCTGCCCATTAAAAAATGTTTGATATATCATGTAAGTCTATTCTAATCCACTGGAACTCTCTCTATTCCTTTCTTCTCAGATTTTATCTGCTGAAGATCTTCGGCTGTTTGACCTGTAGAATTTCTCTTGAAGTCTGTATTTTGTTAATCTCATGGTCATGTGACAGCCCCACAAATATTTTCTTCCTTGTGTTCCCCGAAAACTTTCAGCTGGATCTAGAGTCTTGAACACTGTATTTTTCTGGAAGAATTTGTCACTAAAAACTACTCTAAAGAAAATACACAAAAGAGGTCCCAGGCAGAAGAAAACTGATGCTAAGTAATAGCAAAAAATTGTAGATAGGAATGCATAATAAAGGAAAGTTATCATATGTAAGTACATCTAAATAAATATTGACTGTATAAACCAATACTAATAATGTCTTATAAGGTTTTAAAATATGTAGAATTAAAATGCATGACAAAGGTAGCATAAAAGTCAGGAAGAAGATAAAGTCAAAGTATTCAAATATGCTTTCATTGGACAGGAGTTGATAATGACAGAAATTTATATTGTATTTTAATCAATGCAGGATGCATGTTGAATCTCTAAAGTAACCTCTGAAAGAATGGCAAAAAGTTACATAACTGCCAAGATATGAAAAAAGGAAGTACTAAAACACAATTAATCCAAAAGAGGTAAGAAAAAAAGAAACATAGAACAGACAGAACAAACTGGAAAAAAATAGTAAAAAACCTAAGTGATTCAGCAATTATATTAATTGGAAATAATTCCTAAAATTTATATTGTCAGATTATATTAAAACATAACAAGACTCAATAATACATTGCTTACAAGAGAAGCTTCTTAAATACAAGATACAGAAAAAAAGTAAAAGAATGGAGAGAGATATAACATATAAACCCTAACCCCCCAAAAGCCTGCCACAGCTATACTAATGCCTAACAAAGTAAATTGTAAGTCAAGAAGGGACTGTTTTAACTATAAAAGGATCAATCTACTAGTATGACAAAATAGTCTTAAATTTGTAGTTAATGTAACTTCACAATATACAAAGAAAATAATGATAGAATTAAAGGAGAAATTGACAAATCATAGTGAAAGCTTTCTTCCAAGACTGTTAGAACAAGCAGACAAAAAATATAATGATAAGCAAAGTCAGAAGGATCCCTGTCTATATTTAACTTGCCTTAAAGAATGAATGAGTGTAAAATTGCAGGTTAGCTGTGTGTTCTGAAGGAAAAGAAGACAATTTTATGACAAGGAATATAAGCTGGACTGAGGGAATCAAGAAAGGCCTTTTTGATAAAGTGACAATTGAGCTCAGCTCTGAAGGAGGAATAATGATCAATTAGGTGAGTGGAGGTCAAATTGTGTACCAAAGAGCATTAGACATTGGGCATATGAGATTGAAGGACTAGAAGGAGGTCCAAGTGATTGAATCACAGTGTAAGAAGGAAAGTAGTTCAAAATCAAGCTGGGAAGTGGGGCTAAGGCCAAAACATTTAGAAACGTGTCAGCCATGTTATGGTTCTTGAGCTTTATCCGGAGAGCAATTTTATTACTGGATTTATGTTTGGAAAAGATTATTCTAGCTATGGCATGAGAGTGGATTGTAGACCATCAGAATTGTTGAGGAGGCTAGACAACCCAGCAGGTTTTACCAGTGATTAGAGATGAGGGATGATAATGGTGACAGTGGAGAGAGAGAGCCATGAGATTCAAGAGATATTTAAGAGGCATGGGTGAAGGATTCTCCATGGTGACTGAGGGCAGAGGAGTCATCAAGGATGTCTTTTTGGTTCTTTACTTGTGCAAATGGATTTAACAGAAATGTCATATTCTGAGATAAGAAACACAGACCATGTTTTGGAGGGAAGATTATAAACTCAGTTTTGGATACATTGAGATCGATGGTCTTTTCTGTTAGAGATTCTTAGGACATCTTTTCAAAGTTCTTAATTGATTTTCTCTTTGTGGTATTTTTGGTGGGTTTTATTTGCTTGTTTTACCCCCTCCAGTCTGACATTTCAAAATTGCAATTGCAAGCTCTGAATGTGGATATTTATCATGTCACCACATCAAAATATTGTGCTTGCCTAATTTGGACCTTCCCAGGGAGTAATGGAAACAAGAGGGAAGACGGAAAATTTGTCGATATCCCTAGGAGTGCTTGCAGGATGCTGGACACTGACTCAATCAGAATTCAAATGTGTCAGGAAACTTTCCTGGCTCTGAATGTCAAGGGCCATCCAAGAAGGCAGAATTGCTTTTCTGGAAGATGCTGCACAAGGATGAGCAAGCCAAGTTTAGGAGAATTGGCTCTCAATACACAGGACCATTTCAGAGACGAACTAGTGAGTTCTTCCTTTAATGAAAATTAAATCTGTCAAGGATATGAATGAGGTATCATATGAAAAGAGAGGCCAATCAACTCTTTCAAGCAATTTCCTATTAGAATACCAGGATGAGAGGTGCCTTTTTTTTTTTTTTGCTCCGGGCTGGTTGAAATCCTGTTAGCAGGTCATTTTGAAATCCTTTCTGTGAGAAAGAACACAGTACAGATGACAGCCTGTGCAAGGTCAACTCATACCCAGAAAAAAAAGATCATATATTCGTGGCTATTTCTCTATTTTTGGGAATATTGACCCAATAACCTTATGAGAATGTGTCAGTCCTTTTCTTTCAACACATTTTCCCCTCCTTCTGTCTCATACATTCTTTATTTTATTCAGGATTTGACTTAAAATATGAGATTTAATTTCTATTTGTTAAGGTCTGATAAGAAATTTGGTTATGTATCTGTTTTGAGTAAGAATTGTAAGGTTTTATATGTAGTTTAAATTATGTGTTCCTCTTTAAGAGAGCTTGGATTTTAAGATTTTGCCCCAAATTATTATTACTGAGTCTGCCTTAAGTTTCAACAGTTGGAGAACTAAAGAGAAGATCTGCTTCCTTACTTGGACCAGAATCCTGAGTTTTGTAACTATACAAATGTGATACTCAGAGGCATATGATTGACAACTGTTTCACAAACTATTGGACATAACTCAATTGTCAAAGGAGGAAAGGTGGTAGGTGTTCAGGCACTTGTTTTTTTCTGTGACTTTCTGTATTTCTGATGTGTTTGAGGGCCAACACATTAGGAACTTATAAAATAACAGGTCATATAGATCTAGCCTGGAGCTGGGTCCGTTACTGAGCTGTGTCTTTGCTTAGTATCAATGCTGTGCAACACAAAAGTATCATTGAATATTGAAGTGGGGAGGAATGTAAGCCTCTGGGTGCTCACAGCTCTCTGGAAGGCCGGTGATTTGAGATCCTGACCTACTTTAATGCATACCCTCTCTTTACACATCAGGATACAAAGGTCCACAGGGAAGTGCCCTGCTAAAAGTCACACAATTTGTGTCTAAATTTCATCTTCCTATGAGATTTTTCTTCAGAGAAAAGAACTGAGAGCATAAGCTGCTAGGTCTTTATCAGACTCCTTGGACACATTACAAAGAGAAAGTCTCAAATGGCAGCACTGGGAAGAACTATCCTGCATGAAGTCCTTCTTCATGGGCTCTGGGCTTTGGACATGCTTAGGCCATTTTTATTTCCCTTTTGGATTCTTGTAGACTCTGTCATTAGAAAAAAGCCATCAGGTTCTTGGATAATTGCTTAGTGGAACTAAGGGCAATGAGAAAAGAGAAGTATCTCAGAGCATGCCTGAACTTGCTCCTTGCCTTGGAAACTCCTATGCTGATAACTGAGTATTGTGCCCTTGAGCTGATAAGCAAAGGTCTTGGACTTGAGAGTGTTTTGTCTCCCTGTTTGCAAGCTTTCTGCTTGTTTTCTTTCCTCTAAGAGAATATCTGCTTATTCCTCATCTAGTCCCAAACCACACATTGTGAAATATGGCCAAAGTCTACCTTTTAATTATTGCTCATTCTTGAATTTGATGAATAGAACAAGTGACCTAGAGTTTGTAATTAAAGGAACCCACCTCCACTCCATCCTCAGCTCATCAACCAATGATCTCTACTTCTCCAAAGACCTTAGTTTAAATCTGGAACAAAACCAATGATCTCAATTACAATGCTTTGATTGATTCTGACACCATCATTTGGTAAAGTAGCCTCAGTTTTCCTATCTGTAAAATGAATTCAGGTTGGCCACACTGGTCTTAAGGTAAAATAGCTTTAAGAAAATTGCTGAAGGCTGTGACATATGACTTAGTATATAATTAGTTTATATGTAGAGTTTTGCCTACCAAAGAAAGGAGTTATCAGCTTCCCATGGCATTGCTGGTAATTTGTTATTAATGATTTCCAAAATTTCCAGCACTTTAGGAAGCTTCAAGCATCATTACTGCATTATGTTTTGCTTTTGTGTTAATGGACAGCTATTTTTCACTGTCATTTTTATGGGTAGAAAGAGAGCACAGATGAACAATTTTAACAAATATGAGACAATAGGAGGCATATTCCAGGCTCTGTCACCTATTATTATTAGAATGATCAAACTCAGCCTTATCAGAATGAAGACTTGCCTGGACACAGACAGCAATTGCTATACCTCCTTCTCATCAGTACTCTCACTGTATCACACCCGCTCAGAGGCAAGGGTCAGAAAACTGTATTTAGTTGGCACTTTCATGATTGAAGAATTAAAGAATCCAGATAATCACTTTTTTTGCTTTCTATATAATTAAGAAGAAAAACATCATAGTACAATCACACATAGTGGAGTAACATCTATTCACTTCAACTTCCTTTTATTTTTACATTTTTCATTTTGAAGATGTGGGGTACAATTCAAGGTTAGGTATACATATGTCCATTATGCAGGTGCCCTTGTTGATGAGGTGTACCCCTTCCTCCCCTGGCAGTTTCCCACTACTGCCAATCCTTTTCTTATAGTATTATGATAACTGTTCAAGTTCTGCTTATGACTGAGAACATGTGATACTCAGTTCTTTGTTTCTGTGACAGATCACTCAGTATTATAGACTCTAAGTCCTTTCAAGTTACTGTGAAGTTCACAATTTTGTCTTTCTTTATGACTGCATAATACTCCATCATGTATATGTACCACATTTTCAAAAATCCAGTCCTCTTTCTATGGGCAGTGTGGTTGGTTCCATGCTTTTGCTATTGTAAATAGTGTTTCAATAAACATGCGTGAGCAGATATCTTTTTCATTGGGTGGTTTGAGTCAACTTCTTTATAGATTAGAATGAGGAAGACTTGATGTCACCAAAGAGGTCTTCCTTCGAGAAGAAAAAAATCAGGTCTAACAGAGGGTTCTCTGTTTTGTGGACAGTTCTTAGAATTAAAAACCCCCTTTTCCTCCACACGATGGAATAATCCAAGTCAAGCCAGTTGCACATCCTAGAGAAACAAAACTATGCTAACCCCTGATGTTACAAATGGAAGTGATTGCATCCTGTCTAAATCACAAGTCTCCATTCTATAGCTCTGGCTTGTAATTTCTCTCTCTTCTTAATCTACCATCCAAGTTAAAATGTGTGTTCCCCGGGTAACGCCCTCGGGTCCTCTCCCACAGTGGGAGCTTTTCTGTCCTCTCAATAAATTCTGCTTTCTAAAAAAAAAAAATGTGTGTGCCATAGAGATGGTGGCATCTGAAGGTGCTAACAGTCAGCAGGAACAAGAATACCAGGGGTCTTGTTCTGTGCTCTCTTCTTCCCCATGTCTGCCCTTTGGTGAGTCGATGTTGTAAGAGCAAATCTACAAGTTTTAAAGGTATATTTTCAAAAGGGTGAAGAATGCCAAGAAGACAGCTCTCTGCAAACATGGTGCAATTGGCAGATGCAAAAGTGGAGGAAGGAGATACTTAGCATTATATATACATTCTTATTTAAGTAGTTGTTTTTTATATAGCTTGCAACTAACAAATTGCATATTTGGTTTTGATGTCTTCTGATCTCATTGAGTTTTCCTTTATGTAGTCCAAGCAGATGCAATAAATATTTTTTCGTCCAGTTATAGAAGGCAGTATGTTTTTTCCCCATCAGCAGGGTACTTGGTTGCGTGGTGACAGTCAGCAGGAGCAGGGACATCAGGGCTCTTGCTCTTGTTTCCTCTTATTTTCCATGCCTGCTCTGTTGTTTGGCTTTAGGTTATCTGATGCTGAGAAGCAGCTCTAGATGCACCATATTTTCCACCCATTCATCAATGCTAATTCAAAGAAACATTCTGTACACTGAGACATAGACAAAGAAGGTCTCTTGCCTTCACTTACACAACAAGTCGGTGTTTATACTTGGAATCTGTTCTAGACTAATTAAAGGACAAAAGAGAATAATATTCTCCATTAAGCATCATGACAACCTGGCTATAAAAACTCACAATTTGTTCAGAGTTAGTAAATGGATATTGTGGCATCTGTTACATGTATTATGGTCTTGTGAATATTTCCAAAAGGGCGTTTCATGGAAGAGAAGTCCCTGAGGATGCTTGAGAGAAAGAATTCTGAGGATTAATAAGTTTGGGGAGTGTTTTATACAAGATCTCCGTCTTTGAGACTCACAATGCACATTAGAATTTTACAGCTCTGACAACTCCTACCATTAGAAAACAACAAACACAAAACTATTATACTTTGTGTAAACTAGCATTTTAAAAACTCATTTGATCATGTATCTTTTTTGGAATAATACCTATTGATAGCTGAAAGTAGCAAATGTAACAAGTAATCTATAAAGTATAGTTTGGGAGAAGATCAGTATTTTTAATCAAAATATAAAGTTATCAGCCCGAGGTTCACTACTGATTTGTAGAGCATCACAGACCACCATTACATCATGCTATACGCCACTATTATCAATAACTCTTACTTTTAAATGAAAACAATAATATAAATGAAAATCTGTTCTTATGATATGTCAGGAACTGTACTAAGTGTCCCATTTGCCTTATCTCATTTATTCCTTTAAACTTGTGTTTATTTTCAAGTAAACTCAAGTAGTACAGGAATACATTTTCATTTTTTAAAAAAGTTTAAAAGTTTTGACAAGATATAAATAAAATTCCTTTAGTTTAGTATGTAAACATTTAGACCTTCTGTGCTTTCAAATAAAAATATATCTTTGCAAAAACACATACATTTCTCATTTTTAAACATAAACAGAATCACATTGTGCATACTGCTGTGAAACTAGCTTTTTCATGTAAAATTATATGTTACAGATTTTTTTATGTCAGTACATGTAGATTGACCACATATCTTTTCATGATTTTTGACATTTATGATGCATATGTACCATAAATTTTTATTGGTCAATATTCAGATTATTTTCAAATGTCTCACCAATGTAAACCAATTTTTAAATTTCTACTTCTGATGGTATGGCTTATAGACAACCTTGAATGGTGTCCTAATTGAAACAACCAGGATGCTGGAGAAAAAAGAATCTCTCACCTGATGCATAAGGAAGGAATCCCCAGAGGTCAAAAACAAAGTGCAAACAGAGACTTAATGGAGCAAGAGATTGCCAAAGTTGTCTTTCTTTCTGAGATTTTCATCTGAACCCTGAAAAACCTGAGTCACTCTTTAGTGAGATGTGGGAGTCAGATAGTGAAACTTAAGAGCCACATAAGGAGCTGCCAACAGAAAGCACCCAACATAAAGCTGGCATCTGAAGGGCTACACTTTCAGTGTAAAAATAAATAAGAAATAAAACCACCATCAAAGGACAACGAAGAAATTTGCCTGGCTCAATATGGGTGTTGGGCAGGGGATAAAGGTAATCAATCTGGAGAATTCAAAACCACAAACCTGACTTCATATGGGTTTACAACCCTATTCATCATGTTTTTGTACCTCAGGAAAAAAAAAATCAAGTAAAGAATATAAAGTGGCACTGTGTTAGTGGGGTCTCTAATCATATTATATAAGCAAAACATCCAAACACTCTTAGAGGAATTTCAAGTTAGGTCTCAAAGAATTCCCACTAATAATATATGAAAAAATAAGACACCTACAGTCAAAATTCACAAAACACATAAGGGACCAAGATACCATAAATAAAAAACATCAGAAACAATAAACAAAAGAATCAGGCTTGCAGAGACTTCATATATTGAAATTATCAGACATTAGAGATAAGATATATTTAATATTTTGAGAAATAAAGGAAAAGCTTGAGAATATAAACAAACATAAGAAATTTTAAAAGAACCAAATATATTTGTAAAAGAATCACTAGAAAACTTTTAGAACTTCTGAGTGGAATAAATATACAAGTTGAAATTAACAGAACAATGTAAACAGCAGATAAGACAGATGCAGCAAAAGAGAGAATTAGTCAACTGGAAGATGTAACCAAAGAAGCTATATAGAATACAGAGCAGAGGCATCAAGAGATGAAAAAATATGAAAGAGAGGTTAAAGACATGAAGGCTAGAGCAGTAATATTTGGCATTCATTACTGAAAGTTTCAGAGAAAAAATTGAGATAATGAGAAAAAGACAATATTTGAAGAAATAATGACTGATTTTAAAAATTTATTGGAGGTCTCTAATTCTCATTTTCAAGAAGGCCAGTGCGTTACAGATATGATAGACAAGAGAAATTTATACCTAAATATATTACAGTGAAGCAAAACGCTGAGAGAGAGAGTTTTTTTTTTAAACAACCAACAAGAAGACATAGCTACTAACAAAGAAAAAGCAATGAGATTGGTGGCTAACTTCTCAACAGCAACAATGACAGCAACAATTTCTTTAAGCTGAAAGACTGTAAATGCTAACTTAGAATCTTATACTAGGAAAATATCATTCAAGAATGAAGTTGAAGTAAAGATATTTTCTATCCTTCTGCTTAGCCATCTTCACTATGTGTTATTTACCTTATTGCAAAATTGTTGCTCTGCTTCTTGAGCATTGCATCTGAATCCTAGACAGGAAAAAGGAAAATGACGAAGGGGAAGAAAATATGCCAGCTGGGTCCCTTCTCTTTTTCTAGACATCCCATTTACATTTCTACCTATGTCTTATCAGCCAGAACTCTATTATATAGCCTCACTTACCTTCAAGGGAGTCTGTGACACATTGTCTTCTCTAATGAAATTTAGTTTCTGCTTACAAAAAGAAAGAATAGGGTGGATAGCAGATAAGTTACTAATTAATGATTTTTATTACGATCAAGAATAAAACATGTTTTCTATCCTCAAAGAAATCAGTGTAGTGGGAGAGACTGACCTATATTAAAGGTAAATGTAGACCTCCAGACACTTATTTCTATAGTTCTTTCTCTATATTAAATGGAGCAGATTTACTACTATCATTTTGGATCTTTGTTGATTTATCATTCAATCAGCAAACCAACCAACTGACTTTGATCATCAGCATCTTATGCTACAGGTTATACTGGGTCAAATACAAAGACACAAAGAAAAGTAAAAGTGATTCTCAGTCTGACAAGGTTTTTGACCTGGTGGAAGATGTCAGGCAGACACAAATACAATCGTGCAAGAAATTATTAAAGCATAAATAGAGGAAAATAAGTAAAATAGGGTGTTTTGGGTTGAAATGTGTTCCCTGAAATTCAAATATTGAGGTACTAATCCTCACTGCCACAGAATGTAAACTTTTTTGGAGATGGGGTCTTCATAGAGGTAATCTAGTTCAAATGAGGTCATCAGGATGGATCCTAATCCTGTATGACTTGTGTCCTTATAACAAGGGAAAATTTGGACATAGACACACACAGAAGAAAGGCAATGTAAAGAGACATAGGAAGATGATGGCCAATGATAAACCAGAGAGAGACGTGATCAGATCCTTCCCTTATAGTGCTCAGGAAGAAGCAAGTCTGCAGACACCTTGATTTTGGATTCTAGCATCCAGAGCTGTGAGATAAGCAGTTTCTGTTATTGAAGCCACTCAGTATGTGGTGCTTTATAGTGGTAGTCTTAGCAAACTAATACAGAGACAGTGGTAAATTCTGCTTGAGGCATGATGAGTGCAAATGTTTTAGAAAAGCCTTCAAGGATTATCTAAAGGTTGAGTTGTAAGATGAGTAGATATTTCCCAGGCAGAGTCAGAAAAGAAGGGGGTAAAAGGAATTTCAGTCCAAGAAGGTATCATGAGCGGAGGTGAGATAAAGTATGTTTCTTGTCTATTTGGGCTGCCATTGACTGGGTGGCTTATAAACAGCAGAAATTTATTTCTCATGATTCTAGATGCTGGAAAGTCCCAGATCTAAGTGCCAGCCAATTTGGTGTCTGGTGAGGGCCCACTTTCTGGTTCACGAGTATCATTCTTTTGCTATGTCATCACATGGCAGAAATGATGAAGGAACTCTCTGGGATCCTTTTACAAGGGTACTAACCCCATGAGGAGCCCTCATGACGTAATTACCTCCCAAAGTCATCCCAAGATGCTTTAGATAACATCACATTGAGCATTAGGTTTAGCATATGACATTCAGTCTAAGCACGTGGCATGACCTTAGAAAGCACTATAGCAGAAACACAGGGTTTGAGGTGGAATGTCATGAGAGAAGAGACTGGATTAGTTAGGATAGCCCGATTAGGAAGAACCTTTGATGTCACACACACAAAAATACTCTTTAAAAAATAAACATAAAGCAGAACAGTCTTTGTAACTAGCTTTGTATTGGATCTGAGTCTATTTTTTATTTCCGTGATGCCGTTCAAATGAGCCTTCTTGATCAGTTAAAGTTGATGCTCAGATGAAACTTGCCTCCTTCATTCTCTGGTGCTTTCTGCACAGTACCCAGTATACTCCCAGGATGTTGTGTTGAACAAATATTTACTGATGGAAATACGTAACTGTATACTCAGTAGGCAATAAAACTATATATATGGCTTGACCTACTTTCATGAAGCAAAAATCTTTGTCCTTCTAATACAAATGAGTTCTCTTGACCCCTTGAGATATAGTAGGATTTGAGCCCTTACTCAAAAACGTGAAATCACTTAATATAGAAGATTATATAATCTGAGGATAGGTTGACATCAGTCTGCTGCAGGTATGTCTTTTCAAATAATTGTGATATTCATATACTTTTTAATTTGAAATACAAATGAGTTCTCTTGACCCCTTGAGATATAGTAGGATTTGAGCCCTTACTCAAAAACGTGAAATCACTTAATATAGAAGATTATATAATCTGAGGATAGGTTGACATCAGTCTGCTACAGGTATGTCTTTTCAAATAATTGTGATATTCATATACTTTTTAATTTGAAATTTCTGTTCTAGGGATAGGTATTATTACTGAATTCAGTTAAATCAAGTACATGCAGGAAATAGCAGAGGGCCAGCAGATACAAGCCTTACATGTTAGAACCCAGAAAATAGAACTCTGGTGTGTTTTAAAATAGAAACTTTATTATTATTATTATTATTTGAGTTGGAGTCTCACTCTGTTGCTCAGGTTGGAGTGCAGTGGCATGCTCACAGCCACTGCAGTCTCGACCTACTGGGCTCAGGTGATACTTCTGCCTCAGTCTTCAAGTAGCTGGAACTACAGGCACATGCTACCATGCCTGGTTAACCATGCCTGGTTAAATTTTTGATTTATTATAGAGACAAGGTCTCACCAACGTGCCCAGGCTGGTCTCAAGCCCCTGGGCTCAGGCAATCCTCTTGCCTCAACCTCCCAACGTGCCAGGAGTACAGGCCTGAGCCACCACATCTTTTTATTAAACCAACTCCCTCCTGCTCGATAAAATCCATCTAAATCAAATTCCATGACAGTGCTTCTAACTGTAATAAATGGCTGTAAATAAGCAATCTACCTTGCAATGCCTGCAACATAAAACATAATTAACCCAGCATAACCTTCATTATAATATTTGTCACACCTAAGATCAAGGCTATCAAAATGACCATTATTTACGAGACAGAAGGCATTCATTGCTGAATTTGTTATGCCTGCTTTCTAAAGCAATAGTCTACTTTCTATACGGAAATGTAAACACCTATTAAATAAAATAATATACATATTGTAATAATATATTGCAATTATGTGTTGCTATATAAGGATGCGAAATATATTATAAAACACGAAGAAAGTCTAAATAGCATAGTAATCCATTTGTGGTTCCATTTGTGAAATCTGCTATCCATTCATTGTGACGTTTAGGTAAATCTCTCATTACTAGAGTACGTCTGAATTTTCTTTGGTAAATTAATAGAAGTACATGCCCCCTTATCTAAATTAAGCACATTAGGATTAAAGCAATAATATTCCAGTAGTCTTGCTTACTTATAGTAAAATAATCATTTTCACTTGAAAAGCCTGGAGCAATTTACAACTGATGTTGGCAGATGATGTCATAGTTTATTTAACAGGTAGAATGAACACCAACTTTGTTTATGTAGAGATTGATTTTTTTTTTTTTTTTGAGTTGGAGTCTCACTCTGTCGCCCAGACTGGAGTGCAGTGGCCGCTCCCGGCCACCGCAGCCTCACCTGCTGGGCTCCGGCGATCCTTCCGCCTCAGCCTTCCGAGTAGCCGGAACTACAGGCATGCACTACCACGCCCGGCTGATTTTTTGATTTATTGTAGAGATGAGGTCTCGCTGCCCAGGCGGGTCTCCAACCTGCGGGCTCAGGCAATCCACTCACCTCAGCCTCCCAAAGGCATGGGATTATAGGCTGAGCCACTGAGCCCGGCTGAGATTGATTTTTTAAAATTAAATCTGGAAGAGGAGAAACAGTCTATTAATAACATTTCTTTAGAAAAATGGTAATATTAATTAGATGTAAGAATTGGTATTGGCCGGGCTTGGTGTCTCAGCCTGTAATCCCAGCACTTTGGGAGGCCTAGGTAAGTGTATTACCTGAGCCCACAGATTGGAGACCAGCCCATGCAACTTGGCGAGCCCTCATCTCTACAAAAAATAAAAAATTAGCCAGACACGGTAGCACGTGCCTGTAGTTCCAGCTACTTAGAAGGCTGAGGCGGAAGGCTCACCAGAGCTCAGCAGGTCGACACTGGGGTGGCCATGGCCGTGCCACTGCACTCCAGCCTGGGCGATGGAGTGAGACTCCAACTTAAAAAAAAAAAAAAAAAAAAGGAACTGATATCACTCAAGTTGAGCATCTTGCTGCTTTGGAAACTGAATTTGAAAGAATTGTGGCTATATTAAGGACTTCATGCTAATACTCACAATGGGTTAGAACAGATTTACAAATATAAGAGCAATGCCAGCTTAAAAAGTCATTTTTTTAACATGCAAAATTAAGTAGACATTTATAGATTTTATTTTTATTTATTAGCTTCGGTTCTGTTTGGCACAAAATAATGCAGGCCACTGAATTATTCTCACCTGTCTTATCATCTCATATTTAAGAAATGACTGAACAAGCAAAAGGATTAGGAGGCAGGAGAACTCTTGGGGCTTAAAGAGTAGAAAGAATTTTCTGGGTCTCCAGAGGCCCTAATTCAGCATAGGATATTCCTCTAAATATTTTGATTGTTCATTTCTATCATGTAAACATTATATATATATATTAATTTTTTATTGTATATTATGAATTTACATAGTGTGCATTTTTATGTTCAAATACTATAATTTTTAAAAAAATAAATGTAGGTAAAATAAATTATGCTTTTATAATAAATGCATATTTTCTTAATTGAAAAGAACACATTTGTTCTCACTGTAAGCATTATTATTGAATACACTTCTGTATCAGTTACTGTAGCTGATATAACAAAACATCCTAACAGTGACTTGAAACAACTATCATTTACTAGTTCACAACTGTGTGGGTCAGCAGCTTGGGCTGGGCTCCTCTTAGTGGTTCATATGCTGCTTGCTTCTAGGCTCTTTTATGTGATTGCAGTCAGCTGGCAACTCAACAGAGGTTGGATGTTCCAAGATGGAAATTGGCAACCTGGGTGTCTTGCTTTTCTTGCATGTGACCTCTCTAGCAGGCTAGCTTGAACTTAGTCACATGATCTTAGGGTTCCCAGCAGCAAGAGAGGAAAGTCTGAATATGTAAACACTTTTTAAAACAATTAATAGACTTTTTTTAAAGAGTATTTTTAGGTTTACAGGAAGAAAATGAACAGAAAGCAAAGTACCCAAATACTCCCTTTCTACCCACCTCTACCTCCTCCACACATGCAGTTTTCATTTATGTGAACATCTTGCATTAGTGTGGTACCTTGTACCTGTATTACACTTGATGAACCAGTATCAATACATTATCATTAACTAAAGTCCATAGTTTACATAAGATTCAGTCTTTGTGTTGTGTAGTTCTATGGGTTTTGTCAAATATAGGATGTCATGTATCCACCGTTATGGTATTACACACAATAGTTCCACAAAAATGTCCTGGGCTCCACCAGTTATTCATCCCTCCCCTCATACCAATGGCAACCACTGATCTTTTTAGTGCCATTATAGTTTTGTCTTTTCCAGGATGTCATATAGTTGGAATCTTACAGTATGTGACATTCTCAAACTGGCTGAAAACAATGTAGAGAGCCGTTTAAAAATATCTTATTTGTACAATTGGAGACAATTTTTATTATGTTAAAACATCCTTAAATTTGAAAGAACACTTAGCAATAAATATTTAAGGTTCTTTCATATTTTTTCATGACCGATAACTCTTTTCTTTTTATGGCTGAGTAATATTCCACTGTAAAATGTATCATAGTTTGTTCATTCAGTCACTTATTGAAGTAACATTGCCATAAACATTCATGAACAGATTATTGTGTGGAACCAAGTTTTCAATTCACATGGGTAAATGGCAAGGATTTGACTGCTGGATCATCTGATAAGATGATGTTTAGTTTTGCAAGAGAAACTGACAAACTCTCTTCCAAAATGGCTACATTGTTTTGTATCTGTACAAGTAATGAACAGGAGTTCCAGTTTCTCTATATCCTTGTCAGCACTTTATATTGTCAGTGTTTTGGATTTTAGTTATTATAATAGGTATGTAATAGTATCTTATTATTGTTTGAATTTATGTAAGCATGTTTTCAAGCCTGTTTACATCATATTTGCTAGTGATCTCTTTACCACAGCAGGGTGTGTATGAGCAAGCCCCACATCAGTGTGGGAAGAGAATACCCAAAAGCATGGATATCACAAGAGAATTAGGTAGTCATTTACAAATAAGCTACCAGGACTTTGTAATTGTTTTGGTTTTGTTTGCGTTTTTTTAATCTTGGTTTTATACTTTGTGATATAGTGATTCCAAGTTCTGGATTATAGTTGCAGTCCAGTTTACTTCTTAATGACTCTCAAACTAAAAAGATATCTTCTTACAAAGATCTAATTGAAAGCTGTGATTGAGTTTTCAATATTCTGATTTTTCAGTACTATTCACAATTATATAAATAATGTTTTGTTAAAATTTGGTTAATACATTTCCATCTTCTCTGGTATCAATCCACTTTTGTCATAATCTGGAAGTTGCTGTGCTTTACTTTTTTAAATGGACTCAAAAATCCATTGAAACTGTCTGAAATATTTTTAACATAATAAAAATTGTCTCCAATTTTTTAACGGTATAGATGAGAGATTTTTAAATAGATTTTTTACATTTTTTTCAACATTAAGATCACACAAACGAGCATTTTCAAACTTTTAAAAAATTATCTTTCTATAATACACATTTCTTTCGAAAACAATTCACTTCTCACTTCTCATTTAAATAAATGTGTCAATATTTAAAAAATATCAGCTAGGTTTCTATCAGCCACTTGTCATTGTAGAAATGGCAAGCAATTTTGGGTCACTCATGTTTTTATAGATGAAAGTAGTTCATTTTAAATTTAACAGCTCCTTTATGTAACATACCATAAGATAACCAGGGAGTATCTGTGTCGTACAAAGAATGTTATGGTCATGATCATAGGCACATGCAATCTGCAAAATGTCAGAATATGATGCAAATGAACTAGTGATGGAAGGTGCTTCCGTTTATACCTCTGTGTTGTGAAACTCCTGCCAACTGTGGGTTATACAAACTTCTGATACTTGGAACAAGTGAGGACATGAGTATCAATCCTTATGTTAACGGTGAATTATAATCCCTTATTTATCATTTAAGATAAGTATATAGAAATCTGTTTTGCTCACCCCCGGGATGCCTGCACCCTGCTTTGGAGATCACTGTACCACACAAGCTGTGTGTGTGATGGGTGTTTGATGGGGGGTTGTGATATAGAGTACCCAGTGGCTTCTTCAGTGCCAGATTATGTGGTATTTGTGCCATAGTTGACTTGGAATACATTTTTCCATAGCATCTATGTTGTGCTACTTAGGTTATTTCCCAGATTTTTAAAAACCTGTACCATAGCTATTCATCCATAATCTAAACTAACTATAATAATACCTGGGCCATATAACAAATTAAGTAGATTTTATGAACTAGATTTCAAAACTAACCAATATCAGGGCCATTCTGAGTGTCAGGAAAGTGTAACCTGCTCTTCTTTCACTTTCCTTCCTTTGAAACCCCCGTGAGTGTATCCACCTACTTAACCCTTCCTTCAGTGCTCCGGGGGTGGGGGTAGAGAATGAAGCTGTCAGGAAAATCAAACATCTTCCAACTGGCTTGTACCACTACCAGTGGACAGTGAGGACAGTTGTAGGTCCTCCCTATCCTGAAACCATTCATCTGCCTTCCCCTGAAATGATAATAAGTACACTAGATGCTGAGAATAACCAAATCAGTTCTTTACTCAAGGTTCAGTTGCTAGGTATAAAACAGGGTTTCTCAGTCACAGCACTATTGACAACCTAGGCCAGATACTTCTTTGTTGCGAAGGGCTGTCATGTGCATGCCTTGCAGAATGTTTAGCAGCATCCCTGGCCCCTGTCACCCACCAGATGCCAAGTGCACTTCTTTCCCCATTATAATTGCCAAACGTCCGTCCTCTAAGGGACAAAGTCACCCATTAAGAACCCTTGGTCTAAAAGTGAAAGAAGCAAAGAAGGGGATGAATGTTTTGCTACTTCTTTTCCTTGCACTTCACAGCAAGGCTTAGATTTTTCAGGATTTCCCCCTGTGGATTCTTCCTCTTTTCCTTCCTAGATTCAGATCCTCTCTTCCAGAAGACTTGTTTTTACTCTTTCCCTTTCTTAATATTCTTACTTTCCCTATCTCCCTGGGCCAACTACTTAACCCTACAAAAATGGTCAACCCCCAAGTCCACTGTCTCTTGCCAATTTTACAGCCTCCTTTGCACAATAATATCATGGCTCTTCTCCCTTCTCTGGTTTCTGTTGGCTCTGCTCAGTGGACGAATGAGTGCGTGTCTCAGTTGTTTGTGGACCCGGCCCGAGAGTGGGATGAGAGCAAAGGAAGGGATCCGACCACTTCTCACAACCTCTCTGCTGCCAAGCAGGTCAGCTCCACCTTTGTCTCTTGCCTGGATCACTGCCCCAGATGCCTTCTGGTCTCCCTGCTTCTACCCTTGAAGCCCACCGTTTATTATCCACCCAGCAGCTAGGCTGACCCTTTCTAAACAGGAATCAGATCATGCTACTTCTCTGCTCAAAATCCTGCAATGCCTCCTCATTTTACTAGTAAACAAATCCAACATTCTTACAATGGCCATGGATGGTCTGACCCCTGTGTTTGCCTCTGACCTCAGCTCCTGCAGCTATGACCACCTTGCTTTCTCTGCTTCAGGGGCACAAAGCTCCTTGTAATTCCTTACACAGCAGGCGTGCTGCTTACATCCTTCACACCAGTCCTTCCCTCTACCTGGACCACTCTCCCACCGACATCTATCCAAATGCCACCTCCCTCAAGCTCCCTTTGGTCTCTGCTCAAATGTTAGCCTCTCTGGGAGTTCTGTTGTACTCATCCAATGAAATCACACCTCCCATTCCCTGCTACAGCTTTCCCAGGTCGCTTTACCTTCCTCCTTTTTATTTCCCATAACATTTATTAATAACCTAAGTATATTGCTTCTTTATTAGGTATTTACTATTTTTTTGTCTTCGTCTTTCTTGTTTGCCAGCATATCCAGTGTCTAGAATGGTACCGGGTACATAGCAGGCATTCAATAGACACTTATTAAATGAATAAGTGAAGATTGAATTCTGGTCCCATAGGAAATGGGGCAGAGAATGGAGAGGGCCTCCCTCACAGACTGTGACTCAACCTCTCTTACAATGCTACAACGGTGACACTGTTGACAGTTGGGCCAGATAAGGCTTTGTTTGCAGAGTGTCTAGCAGAAAGTTCATTGTGAGGATTCATTTCCTCCTGAAAGCCTTTATCTGGTCTGTACCTCAGATTCATATTCATCCTACTGGCATAATTTAAATCTTATCTCTTTTTTAAAAAAAGACAAACATTGGAAAGCATTTATTCCGTCCCTACTCCAGTTTACATGACAAAGCTTCTCTACCTAACTTCTCAGGGAGCTGGGTGGGTACAGGGCATGGGGAGCCTCATATCACCCCCCAAAACAATATATTTGAAAACATCTAGACCAGAATCCTTTGTAAATTAGACCTTGTCTGAATTCAAGTTGTAAATTACAACTGAAAACAAGACACTTTGGTTTTGTGAGTTGTTTAGCCTCCACTAACAATTTCTACTAAAATAGTTCTTTTTTCCTTTGGCAAAGTGAAAGAAATGAAGAAAAGGGGAAAGTATAAAAGGTAGAGGAGAAAACCTCTCCCTCTGTGTTAAGGTTTTAGTTCTCCATGTTTCAATCTAGTGCCTCCAACACAGTGTCAATCAATGTCCTAAAACATTTCATCAAGTACTGACTGCTGCCTCTTATACAGTTTTAGAATCAGAGTCCATAGAAGCTTCATTTTCCATCTAGCTAACCCATTAAATGACACCAGCTGCATCTTAGACTAAACCATAAACTTACGCATTTTTACTTACAGAAAAAGTAAAATGTATTCATTTTGACTCTGCTAATCTGTAATATTTAATAATTTTGTCAAGGGCTAAAATTCACCTAATGATTACTTTATAGAAATAATTTATGAATTTAAAATGTAAGTAGGAATCTGTGTGAATAGCTAAAATATTTTTGGAAGCAAGTCAATTTCAAATATCTTCTACTTTTTTGGAATTATTGGTTTAAATCCTACCCAAGGACAAAGAGATAATCTATTTCTCTTTGTAGAATCACATTCAGGGTGCTCCTGGTATAGAATGAGTGTTCAATAGATAATAGTTGAATGAGTAAAAGAGTTAATATGTTTAAAAGTTGTTTATTTAATAAAGAAGGTCTCCAAAGAGCATTTTGCTTGAAAACAGTTTGTTAACCTAGCCTCTTGCCAGAATCTGAAAGTAATAAAAATGTTTGTCTTTAAAAATATCTCCTGAATCCAAAGCCATGTGGCAACATTCTAAAAGACCTAAAATGTTTATAACCTCTAACCCAGTAATTACACTCTGGCATTCAGCCCTGAGAATGTTGTAATAAAAACTTAATGTAATTTAAAATAACAAACTGTTTTATGCAACTTAAAATGACCAGTAGAAGATAGTTAAACAGTCAATGGCAGTTATTGACACAATATGATGCAGATATTAAAGGTTGTATTTTTAACGTATTTTGTAACATAAAATTCGATAATATTAAGTTCTAGAAGCACTATTTTAAATTACATATACAACATAAATGCAACCAGGCCAAAGTTATGTCCAGAAATATAACTCAAAACTATTTATGGTTGTGTGTAGATGCTACAATTATGAACTTTCTTTTCTTTTATCTTTTAATCTTAAATTCTCTTTATCATTGTGTATATTCCAAACTGCCATCGTCTTTTGCCTGGACCATTCCAACAGCTTCCCTAACTGATCTCTCCCCTTTGCCATCGCATAATTTTTTTATTATCTAAATATCAGCTACAGTGGTCTTTTAAAATAAGTTGGACCCTTCTTAATAAGTTGGTTTTCTACTGAAAACAGAACAAGATCCAAAATCTTTAGCTGGCTGACAATAACCTGTTTGATCTAACCTACCATATAAGTCCTGTAATTATCAGGCATACATTTAAAAACATTTCCCATTTCTCCTGAAATTCATCATTGTCTTCCTGAAAAACAATTAAACCTTATTTATACTCTTCAGTTCACTAAATTTACACTCACAACTTACTCAATTTGATAAGTTCAGCAATTTCTCCTAATAGAACATGTGTATTTCACACACTACCCATAGAAATATAGGTACTAACAAAACAAATCACCTGAACATGCTGATAGTAAGGGAATATGAATGAATGATTGACAAGATGAATTTATGTTAAGCAGATTTTTTCCTTATAGATTCTATAGTGGCAAAAACCCTATTTGTTTAAGAGAGATAAAATCAATTGCTATAGGAGAAGAGAATTTCATTAACATTTATTGAGTTCCTACCTGTGGTAGATAATTAATATTTGTTATTGCACTTCAGTCTGGAAGTGTTAGTAGATACTTGATACGAGGAAAACAAAGATTTCCAAAGAGTAGTCTGAAAAAAAGCTACATCTTTTGTTTAATTCCAGATCAGTGGGTCTCCCTGGATAGAAATTAAGAGGGCTAGATTAGTGCTGTCTGACAGCAAATAATGCAAGCCACACAGGTCATTTTAAATTTGCAATAGCTACACTAAAAAAGAAATAGATAAAATTAATTTTAATAATAATTTAAACAACCAATATATCTTATTTAAATCAATATATCTAAAATATTACCATCTTAATATGTAATCAATACAAAAGTTATTAGTGAGATAGTTTATCTTTAATGTACTACATCTTCAAAATCCAGTATACATTTTCTACTTATAGTACACCTTAGTTCAAACTAGCCATCTTTCAAGTGGCCAGTAGCCATATTTGGCTAGTGGCCCACCGCATTAAATAGTTACAAGGCTCAATAATAGGCAAGAAAAGAAGGTAGCCAAATAAGAGAGAGTCAAAGTTCAGTTTGCTTGGCTCACTGGACAAACTGTAATGCTTCTCTGGGATTAGTTGCCTTCAATTTTGTGAAACCAAAGTTGGGAAGTCTGGTTTCAGTCGGAGCCAGGTTACCCAAGATTCCAACCAGCCAAGAGTCAATCAGTAGATTTGCTTGGTTGCACATGAGTGAAGGTGAAACTTGGCAAGATTTATCTTTGCCATCCAAAAAGTCTGCAATCCACCACAGATGACAGCATCAGTTTTTTATCGCTTCATCAGTCACACCAATCTTCAGTTAGGATGACCACAGAGTTTATTATCAAAACTGAGGTGCTTCTGAGAAAGAGGTCACTATTAATAATGATTCTGAGACAGCAGGCATACTATGAGTCTGTTCCTGCTGGCAGATGAGGACATAAGGTTACCCTACCTTAACCAATGTTTCCGTCCCTTAGAAGAACTTAGGTTACTGCCAGTAGTCACATGTATCTCCAGGACATATGGAACTCAATGAAGAGGAACCAGCATGGGAGCCTATGCACAAAGTTCTAAATTTCTCCTACAGGATTCTAGGTCTCATCCCAAGAACCTGCCTCATAAAGGGCCTTTTACTCCCATGTCTAATAACATTGCTTTGATGCAATTTGCAAGCTTCCTGTTTTGCAATTTTCCACTCTGGCTCTTGTTTAAATTGGGGGTTTAATGAGAAATGGCTGTTAGCTAAATGGCGCTTCTTCTTGGCAGGGTCTCCCAAGGAAACTAGAAGATCAGTAAACAAAGCTGTGCATGCGGGTGACCAGGAGATGTCTATTTTTTTTTTTTTTTGTCTGTTCTTTAATTTCTTTCATTTTCTTCTTATATAAAAAAAGAAGTACAGCAATCAGCTGTGACAGCCAGGGGATATGTTTCACGGGAAGTAACAGATGGCTCAAAGCCACCTTCGTTTCTAAGGAGAGGGAAAATGCCTGTGGGCCTGGAAAATTGAAGGTTTGGAAACTAATTTTGTTTGACTCTTGAATCCTTTTCAAACATAGGCCCCAAAATGGAAGATTAAAGGATTTCACTTTTGCTGTTTAGTATTTTCAGCTCAGAAAGGTACAAGATATAGAAGTAGAATGGTTGCTGATGGGACAAGAGATTGAGCAGGAGAAACTTACCTTTACTAGCCTGAGAGTAGTTGGGAATTTCTCTACATAGGATTTTGTTGTTAATGTTGTTGTTTATTTGACGACTGCAGTGTTTTACAAGATCGGAAGACCCTGGGCCACTCTATGAAGTTATATTTTACATAGAAATTACAGTCAGAATATTAGAGCAAAAAGGCACAACATGAGACTTAGAAGTAGGTTTATATGAGCATTACAGCAAGGTCATAAAAAACACAAAGAACTCAAACCCATTAATCTATTCATCAAATATTTATTGATCACCTACTGTGTGTCAAGCAATGTTCAGTTCTAGGTTCTGGTGTCAGAGGTGAGCAAGGTGGAGGAAGACCGTGTCCTCTACAATATAACAGCAAGAAGTTGACAGTAAAGAATAAACAAATAGGAAAATAATCTCAGATGTGTACAGTAAGTACCCTAAATATGAATGAGTTATGTTTCAAAAGTGCATTTTTAAAAAATTTAATTTAATTTAATTTTATTCTTTGAGTTGGAGTCTCACTGTCACCCAGACTGGAGTGCAGTGATCCTTCCGCCTCAGCCTTCCAAGTAGCTGGAACTACAGGCATGCTCTATCACACCCGGCTAATTTTTTTGATTTTATTGTAGAGATGAGGTCTCACCAAGTTGGCGGGTCTCAAACCTGCGGGCTCAGGCAATCCACTCATCTCAGCCTCCCAAAGCGCTGGGATTATAGGCTGAGCCACCAAGCCTGGGTCCAAAAACACATTTGGAAGTCCAATTTGTTCATAAGTCCAATAAAGTTAGCCTAGGTACCCAACTAACACAATCACAATCCTGAGCTGTAATAGGTTTTTAACACTCTTCACACAAGTAATGCATAAAAAAAAGACACAAAAAAATAAATAAAACATTTTTAATCTTACAGTACAGTACCTTGAAAAGTACAGTAGTACAATACAGTACAACAGCTGGCATACAGGAGAGAGCAACACATTCACATCTTTGAACGTTCACAACGATACTTGAAAATTCATCTGTAGGGGACTTATTGTATGCACATGTGGAGAAAATGTAAAACAGTTTTGGGAGAGAGAATAAGTAGAATGAAATGGTGGTACTTTAAATACCGTAGTCAGGGAAGATGTCTCTGAGGAGATGGCATTTATCTGAAATCTGAATGGTGAGAAGGAGCCTCCCATGTGTCAGGAATAGCATATGAAACAGTCGATTGTCCTGTGTGCCAGGCAACATTCTAGGTAATGAGGATAACGTATGAACAAATGCGTCAAAATTCTTGCCCTCACAGAGTTTTAGTGGGGGTGGAAAAATAACGGCTAAATAGAAAAACTCAGCAAGAAGGAACTTCTGTAGAAAAAGTTAATCCAGGAAGATGATATAGTCAGGGAAGGTTTTAGAGAAGGACCAGTAGGAGGCAAAGAAATGAGCCACACAAATTTATGGGGGAAGATAAGTGTTGTAGGCAGAGAGAACAGTCAGTGCAAAGACCTTAGGCAAAACTATGTGCAGCTTGTTGGAGTAACATCAAGGAGGGAAATGTGGTAAAGCTTAGGCCTAAAAATAATTTATACTTAGTTAATATTGGAAAATGAAGGTAGAAAGAGCCTTTATATACCAGAACCATCAAACTTCCTGCCCAGAGATGCTCTTTCTCTGACAGTGGATGGCCTGTGTCTTGTTCTGGGAGAAAATGCTCACTTTAGATAATATTCTTCTGTTTTCATGTTTTCCTCATCTACCTCAAATTTCACAATTCTTTCCATACATGATATACACAATAATTCAACATGTGTTCAGAGGTAGACTGCCTCAATATTTTCTAACTTTATTTATTTTAAAGAAAATATTAAGGATTCTCTGGCAGATACTGTAAAACTTCACTCGCGATTTCACCAATTATTAGCATGTTGTATAGTTGTCAACTTTTTAGGGGAACTTCCACATACATTTTTTGTTATTAATTTCTACTTTAATTTAAATCTACCATCTGAATATTTAGGCAGAGAAAATACTTTGTCTGATTTCAATTATTTTACAAAATTGAGATTTGTAGCCAGGCTCGGTAGCTCAGCCTGTAATCTCGCGCCTTTGGGAGGCTGAGGTGAGTGGATTGCCTGAGCCTGCGGGTTCGAGACCTGCCTGGGCAGTGAGACCTCATCTCTACAATAAATCAAAAAATCAACCGGGCCCAGCTTTCAACTTTACGTAATAGAATACTATCTAATGTATAGTATAAAAACCTTACAACCATATACTTCCTCTTCTGGTGGTATGTGTTATTGCTGTGGTGCATTTTTTCTTCTACATATTATAAGGTCCACAATACTTTACTGTTATTTTTACTTTATTTTTTATTTATTTATTTTTTTGAGTTGGAGTCTCACTCTGTTGCCCAGACTGGAGTGTAGTGGCTGCTCCCGGACACCGCAGCCTCTACCTGCTGGGCTCTGGCGATCCTTCCGCCTCAGTCTTCCAAGTAGCCAGAACTACAGGCGTGTGCTACCATGCCTGGCTGATTTTTTGATTTATTGTAGAGATGAGGTCTCATTGCCCATTCGGGTCTCAAACCCGCGGGCTCAGGCAATCTGCTCACCTCAGCCTCCCAAAGGCATGGGATTACAGGCTGAGCCACCGAGCCCAGCTTATTTTTACTTTAAAAAGCTCACTATCTTTTAAGTAGATTAAACATGAAAAAAAGTATTTTATATTTATCCACATATTAACAATTTCTGACACTCTTCATTCATTAGCGTGGGCCCAATTTTCAAATACCAATTCTTTCTGATTTTATTTCTTGCATTGTGAGTCTACTGACAATGAATATATCTCAAAATTTTCTTGCTAAAAAGTCCTTATTTTTATTTAATTTAATTTTTGAATCATATGTTTTCTGGATATGAAATTTTAGTTTGGTTTTTCTTTTATTCTTTTAGAGCTTAACTCCATTGTCAATTGGCTTGCATAGCTTCTGAAAATAAATCTTCTGTATTTCTTATATTTGAACCTTTGTACATGTGTCTTTTTCCTCTTGCTACTCTTAAGATTTTCTTTTATCATTGATATTCAAAAATTCAATTATGATATGCCTTTGTGTGGTCTTAAAAAATGTTTACTCTGCTTTTTCTACCATTAGATTGTTTGTTTTTATTAGCCATCATGCTTTTATTTCTCATTTCTTAAATTTTTTGGAATAATCAAGTATTTATTATTTTTTCTCCCATTAGTATATTAGCTATCATTTAATGAACACTTTAGAGATTTTAAAGCACATGCTAGATTTATTGCTGTCTATAATAAATTAGTATTTTAACACTTCCCAGACAATGGAAAAACCTTAGAATATTTTAACTCCATTTGTTCCCTACTGTCTTTTGTGTTATTGTGATCATGTATTTTAATTCTGCATACATTTTAAATGCCATAAAATATTACATTCGTATTATTATTTTATTGTTTTATACAGTCAACATTTTATACAGTCAATATTTACTCATATGTTTACCTCTCCAGCACTCTTGCCATCTTTGTGCAGTTTTGTGATTCTACTCAAAATATTTTTTCAACTCCTAAATAATTATTTTAATTATTGTGTATAGTTTTGTTGGTAATTAGTCCTCTAGTTTTTTAATTATGAAAATATCTTTATTTCCTCTTGATTTTGAAGAATATTTTCACTCAACATAAAATTCTAGGTTGGCAGTTATTTTATTTCAGCACTTTAGAGTCTATCTCATTGTTTTTTGAGTGCCATTATTTATGTTGAGAAGCAGTCAATTTATAATTGTTACTTTTAAAGTAATGTCTTCCATTCTTGCAGTTGCTTTTAAATTGCTTTGTTTTTAGCTTTTAGGGGTTTGAACACATTGTGCCTGGAGTGGTTTTCTTTGTATTTAATCATTTTTGTTCTTACAACTTTTTGAATGTGTGGATTGCTGTTTCATTGAATTTTGGAATTTTTTAGTAATTATCTTTTCAAATATGGCTCCTGTTTCATTTTCTTGCTCTTCTATTTCTGTAAGCTCAATCCACAAATATTAGCTTTTTTAAAAAACTGTATTTCATGTACCCTTACACTCTTTCTGTATTTTTTTGTTCTTTTCTGGGGGGTGGGAGGAGGTGATTGTTGTTGTTGTTGTTTGAGTTGGAGTCTCACTCTGTTGCTTGGGACAGAGGTCAGTGGCATGATCACAGCTCACCACAACCTCAAATATTGATAATAGTTAAGTTGAGTTATCTTTCTAATAACTCCAATATCTTAGAGTTACCTGTGGATTCATCTATTTGCCTTTTATCTCTTGATTTTCAATAATTTGGTCCTGTCTCTAGGTATGCCAAGTCATTTTCAATTAAATAATGGATATTACCTATGAAAAATTGTAGCAGATCTGATGAAATGTTTTTTGCATGAAAGCTTTATTTTTCTTTTTGCAGGCAATTAGAGTAGGAGCATCTAACCTTCAAGTCAATGAAGGATTAGGAGATACCAAGGCTAAGGTTTTCAATTTTGTCCAAGATTGAGGTTTCCAATTTTGTGAATGCATGTCTATTTTCAGTTTGCCTTTATTCTGGGGCATGCAATTCTTTGTGGGTCTCAAGCAAAATGTTTACCATTGCATCACATCTTTGATTGAGTTTGGAACTCCAATTTGTGTCTCCTAGGACCATGATACCAACAAAAGTTTGCTAGACTTTTTAACTTCCTTGTGTGTCTTTCTGTTTGTTTTCTAATCCTTTTACCCTACACAGTTTAGCAATGGCAAAATGTCTCGGGAGGAAAAGCAACTGAGAATGTCAATTAGCCTCATTGTATTCCCTTTCTTTACTGGATCTTTATCACCTAACTCCATTCTCCCTTCATTGCCTTCAAATTGCTGCATTTCAGTATTTGTCCAGATTTCACTGATGTGATCAGAAGGAGAGCTGCTTTAATATAAGATACTGTCTGATTCATAAGAATGCAGTAAATGTAAATGTAATTTTGATTAAAAATGTATTTCAGTTTTGAAGTATCATTATATTTCTGCAAAGGAAAATAACAGCCTGGAATGATTACTTGACAACCACATTTTTTAGATGACTACTATGTAGTCATGCTAGAAACCAAGTGACAGGAGGAAAGAAACAAACCAAGAGGTCATATTACTAGCAAATTGTCAGTTGAAACCAAGGGAGAGGTATTGGAAAAAAAGCCCAGCAATGTCAGTGTGGGTGTGTGTAGGAGAAAGAGAACCATTAATAGCCCATTTATTTCTAGATAATGTCTTTGTCATTCTAAAAATATGTCTATCAGCACTAATCTTTCAGTATAATTTCGTAAAATGAGAGGTTGATTGAGAGTCTGGTGATAGTAATCATTCTGTGTCTGCTGAAATTTTGAAAATAAAGTGGCAGAACTGAATAACCCCTCTTTTTCAGCTATTGAAAAATCAGGGCCAGATGCAGTGGCTCAAGCCTGTAATCCCAGCACTTTGGGAGGCTGAAGCAAGAGGATTGCCTGAACCCAGGGGTTTGAGATCAGCCTGGGCAACTTGGTGAGACCTGGTCTCTACCATATATCAAAAAATTAGCCAGGCATGGTAGTGCATGCCTGTAGTCCCGGCTACTTGGAAGGCTTAGGCAGAAGGATCACCTGAGCCCAGAAGGTGGATGCTGGGGTGGCCACGAGCGTGCCACTGCTCTCCAGCCTGGGTGACACAGTGAGACTCCAACTCAAAAAACAAACAAACAAAAAAGAAATAGAAAAATCACAAGTGCATCAGTTATGGTGAGAGATAGCACAGCATGGTAGTGTTTATGGAAAAGAGGAATTCTGTGCCCAATTTATTATAAGGGTAGTTATGTGAAGTGAGTGAATGAGGGGAGAAATTAACAAAAAACACCTCTCAGGTCTTAATTGGATTATCAACCCACAGCACACCACTAACTTGTCCTCCCACAACAAAAATGCTAAACCACTCAGTCTCCTCTGATGGATCCTCTTTTCTTTTCTGAATTTGGGAGAGTGCCGAGGCAAGTTCTCAGATTCCTTTGTACCCAGATTCACAAAACAGGTAATACTAGACAGAGCATGAAAGAAATCCGGAAAAAAAGTAGAGGAATGAGAAGGAATTATGGAGTCATAGTGACTAGGTTTTGTCACTTGTTAGCTATGTGTTCTTTAGTCATATGGTCTGAGTCTCTGCTTCTTGTAAAATGAGAATAGTAATGCCTACCTTGTGATGTTATTTGCATGGATTATAAATTTCCTAGCAAAATGACAAGCATAAATGTGTTCTCAGTAAGTGATTAGTATTCCTGTTATTTCTTTCTCAAAACCTCCAGGATAATAACAAATATTTAGTTACTTATTGTCATGTAATAATTTACATGGGGGGACAATTTACCTCATTCTTTTAGAATGAACTTTCAATTTTTTTATCAGAAGAGTCATGTGAAACCAGCAAAGAGTGAAATAATGATATCATTAAAAGAATTCATAATAATCATACCAACAGCCTAAAATTTCCCATGGGGAAATGAAACAATTAAAAATTAGAAGGTTGAGAAAAAAGGAAATCAAACTGAGGGTAGTCATTGTAATTATATGTATTCCATTTATCATTTGAATACAGTGAGACTTCAATATAGTCTTAGATTCTTGTCATTGGTGATTAGAAGCACAAAAATTAATTTGTGGCACAGTGACCTTGACAATGCTCAGTGTGCTGTTTCTTGTGCCACAACTTTAACAATAAGAATCTTTACTGACCCTACCCCACTACTGTCTTCATGTCCTCACCCGCCTCCTCACAGGGTTTAAAATCCATAGCCCTAAAGTGTAGTCACTCTGCCACCTCTTCACTTCTTTCCTTGTCCTTTCCTCTCCTGATATGAAGGCTGGCAAAGCACCAACTTGCTCACCATCACGCCATTTCTCTTTATAAAGAAGCTTGAGATTTCTCTGCTCATGCTCCCTACTCTCCCCACCCATTCTCTCTTGAACCTCTCCTAATTGTGCGATCGTGCCTGTCCCTCCTCTTAAGTTGTTCTTATCAAGGGCACCCAATCCAGTAGGCAGCTCTGCATCCTTCTCTCACCGAGCAACATTTCGTGCAGATCACCTACTCTGACAAACCTTCTTTAATTGGCTACAGGGATGCATAATTGCCCACTTTGCCATAGATTTCACAGGCTGCTTCTCAGTCTCCTCTGACGGGTCTTCTTTTTTTCTTGATTTCTGAATCTGGAAGGGCACTGAGGCAAGCCCTCAGACTCCTCTGTATCCAGATTTACTCCCCTGATGATCTCATTCCAGACAATGGCTTTTTAAGTGATAGGTACACATTTCATCGGGTCTAATATTAAATGAAGGGAGAGATCAAGTTGAGCAATTAACTTTGAAGTGTTTTAAAATCACTCTTAGTTAATAGACCTTAATTCTTAGAGCAGGTTTAAATTTGCAGAAAAATTGAACAGCAAGTACAGAATTTCCATGTATTCTCTCCCCTCCTTCCAGTGTCCCTTATTAACATTTCGCAGTAGTAGGATATATTCGTTATAGCTGTTGAACTAGTATTGACACATTCTTATTTACTAAAGACACTATAGTTTACATTACAATACTTTGCGTTGTACACAAAGTGAAAAATGCATAATGGATTTGATTGTGCAGAATGTCGTGTATCCACTATTATGGTATCATGCAGGATAGTGTCAGGCCTAGAGATTCCCTGTGCTCCCCTGTTTATCCCTCTCCCCATTCCCTCAGCCCCTGGCAACCACCCACTGAGGTATTTTAATTTTATATGATTAGATGATTAGACTTTTCCCAGGAAAGATAAGAGAAGTTCCATGCTCGAGTGTTTGGCTGCTCATGACACACTGGCTTCTTGTTTCACGTTCGTGCTTTTCAAAGCTATTAAGGAAGAGCACCACATCTCTTGGGTGAAAAAAAAAAAGAAGAAGAAGAAGAAGAAGAAGAAGAAGAAGAAAGAACACCTCATTGAATAATGTCCCATCTTGTACTTCTTTCAGAAGGATTGCTTGGTTCCTAATTATCACTCAGCTGTGGTCTCTGGCGCTGACGTCTGAAAGCTGTGAAGAACATGAGAGCTCACTGGGAAATAGTTTCTCACGCAGATTCATTTCCTCTTTCTGGGATTCCCTCTGCTCCCACTTTTTTTTCTCTCTCTCCTCTTGTCTCCATTTTTCTAACAGGTTTGAGTCGCTAATAGTTTTTCATCTGATTTTACGCAGTGCCACCATCATTAAGAAATGGCCAAAAGCATTTTTGATTTTTCGATTTTTCTTGTCAGTCCTGAGAGTTTCCAAATGGCAGCTGCTCTAATACTGGCCTCAGGGGAGGGAGCAGGGAATATGGAGGCTACCAAAAGGCCTGGTGGTTTTCTGTAGGGATGGGGCAAATGGACCGCTAAAGGATGACCTGTCTTTACTGGCAAGGAGAGGATCTCAATCCTAATTACCTTCAGACTACCCATGAAGGTGACACAAATGTGGCAGGTGGGAGAAAAGCTTTGTGGCCTTCAGCTTAGCCCCTGGGGCGTTCTTCCCTCCTATACTCACATGACCGCTGGCATTGGGTCATTTTACTAGCCTTCAATACTAAGGTATCTCCTTGAAGAAAGTTACTAGTTACAAAATGACAGCAGAGAAATCTCAGTGCTAAGGAAGATTGTGTATCCAAGAGAGAAAATTATGTTCATTGGATAAACTGAATTCATTAGAATGATTTGTTCTTCCAAATTACTTGCCATTCCCTTTCCCTAACACATGGATGTATCCCACGTGCTCACCTGATGTCAGTGTTGCCAGTTCTTTCTCCTTCTTTTGTGATGTCTCCTCTGTGGTTCTAGGGAGGGCCAGTCACTGCTTGTTCAATCTCTTCACATTTCTTTACACATAATTATAACATTCTGCAGTCCTCCACTAAGTGACAAGCTCTTTCTTAGAGGCAAGAAGTTCATCTAGAGTCTATAATTCATAGTCAGGTGAGCAAGGAATTGTTGATTGAAAGAATGAACTTAGATCTTTTAGACATAGTTCAACAGGCGTCCGGGCTGGAGTGCAAGCTGTGCTGACCCTCTGGCCACTTCAGCATGTCTGGAGGATGGGCAGAACCGGCCTGCTAATAGGAGGATTTCAGAGGACTGAGAACCTCTTGGGAAACAATGAGTTGTGTAAGACTCATTCCTGGAAAGACCTAATCTCTCCTGCCTCCAGGCCTCTACACATGCTCTGCACATGTTTTGCCTTAAACTCTGCCTCCACCTCTTTACTGAACTAATTTCATTTGTATTTCAGAACTGACTTCCCTGACAAACTTCCTTAGGAAGTCTTTGCTAGCCACCCAGACAGTCAGTCCTCCTGTTCTTCCTTCCCCAAGCCCCCTGATTTTGGCCTCAGTACTTACATTATGCTTAGTTACTTGTCCACTATTTGTCCTACCTGCTTTTTTGTAAACTTCCTAAGGTCAAGGACCATCTCTGTTATGTTTACTGCTTTACCCCCTGAATTAGACTCAGCACATGCAGTAGGTACTCAAAAATATTTACATTAACAAACGAGTATGTGCCAATGCCTACTCGATACTCGACTTCAGTGTCTCATAAGTCTGTCAGGCCTAATAAGTTGCAGCCTTTTGATTTTTCCTCTGCAATCTGTGTTTCATCTTCCTGATCTTAGTAAATGCATCACCATCCATCCAGTTGCTCAAGCCAGAAACTAGGTCGTCTGTCTTGATTCTTCTTCTCCTTTGCCCCACTTCTCTTGACAATATCAGCAAATCCTTCCTATTCCAAAAGGCGTCTTCCATCTACTTATGTCAATCTCCACTGTCACTGTCCTACTTTAAGCCACTATCATTTCTCAGTTGGACAATTACAAGTCACTTTCCTATTTCCCATCCTGGTCTCTTCTAATCTGTTTTCCCTATAGCAGTCAAGATGTTCTTATAAATTCCCTGCAAAACATAAAGGAAACTGTGCTGTTTACCGTCTCTTTAATGGCCTCTCAAGTCCAACCCACAAAATTCAAAGATGGCCTGGACACCCTTTGGGTCTCCAACCCTGCCTCCTCCCAGCCTGCCTCTCTGGCACTTGGCTCTGACCCCATTCACTCCGACTTTAGGTCTTTAAATGTGCCAAGCGTTTTCCTTCCTTGGGGCTGTTTCTTTTGCCTGCAAAACTCTTCACCCCGTTCTTTAAGGAAGTGTTTCCTTCTCACGCTTTGGGTCTCAATTTAATGTCATTTCCTGAACGAGGCTCCCTTCTGACCATTACATCAGCTCTTATTCCTGATCACAGCACCTCAGCTATTTCCTTCTTAGCACTTCATATAGGTAGTTATGCTTTTATTAATTTGCTCACCTGTTGCTGTTGTTCTGCTCATTGGAAGGTAAGCACCACGATACTTCTTTTGCACATATTCTCTACACCACGAGTCTAGGTCAGAGCTTAGCACATAACAGATGTTTAATAAACATTTGTTGACTAAAAAAACAGACAAATGATTGAATGAAGCTCAAGGACAATGGGATGGAGATGGAAGGGTAGTCCTGGGAATGGTACAGGGTACAACATAACTGGCTATAGTGGCTGGTCCAGTTACCAGTTCTCTCTATTGCGGTCACCCTCAGCATCAGCGTGTACTTCTGCAATTATCAGTCTATCTAGTGGGCAGTACAGGCCAAGTTCCCTCCTCTGGCACAGGAGAGGCAAAGACAGCACTACACTTGGTTGGACAGTCTGGGGTCCAGTCACAGCTGAGAAGATGTGTTATTTGAATCCTTGGGTGGTACCATATGGGAGGAATTTGGGCCTTGTTAGGAAGCATATGGGAAGAATTTAAGCACGCTAAAGATTCTGTGAAGTGAGCAAGGGTGGAGGGAGAAACATGTCATTTTGTGAGAGTTGTTGTGGCCAGGGACATGTGGGTATTGATTGCCTAAGTCTTTTAAGTCTTGTCTCTCAGTTGGTAACTTATTTGGCGTTTGATGTTTATCTTCAAGACGTTTAAAGTAAGCTGTAACGGTAATCACTTGCGGGAATGGCGATGGAAGATGTAGATTCAGGGAGTTAAACAAAACCTCCAGTCCCACTGGTGGTAGTGGTTGCGATTTTATGAAGTCACTTTGGAAGTACATTAAAAAGCAGATACAAAAGATCTTTGAGCCATGTTCCAGCTGTTGTAGAAACCCTTCAGGTATTTATGTCAATGAGTACATTAGCAGTCTTAATATGTCACAGGTGGCTGCGTTTTATTTTTTAAAGCATTATTACAAGGCCATCCAATTTAAATATGCATTTGTGCCAAATTCTCATCCTTTGTGGCTCCATAGCGACATGAATTCATTAGTGAAAAAGCATAGAATTATTTAAAAGGAAGAATTGTCTACCAGTTAGAGAGTTGGCCTAAAATATTAGGAGTTCTATATCCTGTTTCCAGTCTGCTCATGGTCAAATTATTTCCTTCAGTGGGAGGTGGTTTTCCTCAAGCCTGATTTTTTTTTGTTGTTGTCCTCTTTAACATGAGTTCTGAGTGGGAAAAATGAGATCAAGAGAAGCAACATGTATTAGTCTTGCCTAATACCCAGACTTCTTAAGATTTTCTCAACTTTCACAGCTGAGGCAACTGAAGTCTACTTTCAGGCTCAGCCATTCCCCAAGTTTAAGCAGCAGCAAGATAGTCCAGCATAAGCCCTTAGTCTCTGGACATTGTCTCGTGTATCTCCGGCTCAGCTCTGACCTTGAGCTCAGCATTGCACACAGGCCCTTCTATCGTATAACCAAGATCTAGGTTCCGACTTACATGCCAGTTCTGAGGATTGGCTTCCCCGACCCTGTTCTTAGTACCCGAGTTTCTGAATTAGAAATCTGATGCTACCATTGCCTCTATTTTTAAGTTTTCTCTTTTTGATTTTTAATTTGCAGTTACATATTCTTGATATGAAATTGACCCATATTGGCCATTTTGAAGTATATAGTACAGTGGCATTAGGGACATTCACGTGGTTGGGCAAATGTCACCCCTATCCATCTTTAGAACCTGTTCATCATCCACTACTTGAACTAGAACCCATTAAACAATAACTTCTTATTTCCCTCACCCCCACTTCCCCAGTACCGGGTACCCCTCTTCTGCTTTCTGGCCATTGCTATTGTCTCTTGTACTGAGTTTTGCCACACTCTTACCTGCCCGCTTCTTTGTTCTCTGGCCACAGGGTCGAATCTTACTTTTGAAGCTCAATTGTAGAAGGGGAGGCCCTATTACTTGTTTACAAAATTTTGTATTTTCTGTCTGACTAAATTTTTGAGTGTCACTTTACCTTTCAGTCTTCGCTGCCTTTCTCTCCCTATCTCTCATAATTTCCCTACTAGATGGCTTTGAACACTGCACCTCCAATATATTCTCTCTACCTCCAATCCTCCCTTCCTCATATCTGGGGCCTATTCCTTAGCCTCTGACACAGAATTCTACCTGCCAGACTACACTTCTCACTCCTGTAGCCGGCCTTTCTCTCTATTCCCTAATTCTGGGCCTAGCTCTCTCCCAGCTTGCTCCAGTTCAGTACTCTTCCCCAGGCTGTCTGGCTGCCCCTTGAGGCATGAGGACACTATGACTCAGTTCACACTCACTTGGGGACAAAGCCATTGACTGCAACCTTTAGAAGCGTGAAGGTCTCAGTGCAGTTTCGAACAGCAGCACCACCAGGTCCTTGGAAGCCTTGTCATTCTTGTCCGCCTCTGCCTTCTGCCTCAGTGTCCCCACAACGGAATGGTCAGGGTTGATCTCCTGGTGCTTTTTGGTCATCTTGTAGCCCACTGTCAAGCTGTCCCAAAGTGCCTGGGCTTTCACAAGTCCCTCCATGTTGGGTGTCCAGCCATAGGTGCTGGTCACCATGCCACAGGGTGAAGACACAAGCCTATTGGAGATTGTCACCTTCTCAACTCCAACCATGTCTAACATGGTCAAGCTGGGCCTCTGCGTTGATAAAGATGAAGTGACAGCTGAGGAGCCTCCAGTGTTGCTGTTCCTGGTGAGGTTCCCCCCAGCCTCCTTCAGGGCAATGAAGATGCATCTCCCATGGTAGAAGTAGATTAAAAGTTTCTATCTGGAAATCTGTTGCTCTCTGTATAGTGTCCCCATGGCTCCCACAGCGGCCTTGAGTGGCCCTGTCTCACCTGGCTCCCATTGATGTCTAGTGTTGCTTTTTCTCCTGGTTTAAGGCAGGAAACAAGGACCTCATTCCCTACCTAATTTGACAAAAAGATTGCATGTTGTGTGTCATTTGTGTGTGTGTGTGTGTTTTCTTCTGAAATTAAAGTATGTGAAATAAGCCGGGCTCGGTGGCTCAGCCTGTAACCCCTCACTTTGGGAGGCTGAGATGAGTGGATTGCCTGAGCCCGCGGGTTCGAGACCCGCCTGGGCAACTCGGCAAGACCTCATCTCTACAATAAATAAAAAAATTAGCCGGGCGTGGTAGCACGCACCTGTAGTTCCAGCTACTTGGAAGGCTGAGGCAGAAGGATCGCCGAAGCCCAGGAGGTCAAGGCTGTGGTGGCCAGGAGCGGCCGCTGCACTCCAGTCTGGGCGACAGAGTGAGACTCCAACTCAAAAATAAAAAATAAATAAAAAATAAAGTATGTGAAATAAAGAAGATGTTTTATTTTTTTTAAAGTGTCAAGGTCTCAGTCCCTCTAGAAGGATATGGATTTAAATTCAGAATGATCAGCAGAGGGCAATGATAATTAGCAAATAACCACATGAGATAAATAGTCAGCACATTGGTAATAAAAATTGAGAAGAACTTTAATTGGCTAAGTTGACCTGATATGATATCCTATTGTATACGTAGGTTTAAAAAACTGATTTCAAAGTCATCAACATTCTCCCAGGCCCTCTATCCCATTGTGTGAAATATGACTCTCTTTGACAACATCCCCAACAAGGGTGCCCTTGACTTTCTTTGGAAAACTCAACTAACAAAGATCTAAGTGCTTCTCAAAGTGTCCCGTTGTTTCTGAGCTGATTGGATTGTTAAAACCTAAGGTCCTTGTTCTTCTAATATGCAGTATTATTCTTTGCTTCTAGTCGACTCTGTGTTCTGCTCATGATCTGGTTTCTTTCTATACCATTTTGTTAATAGGAGGTATTTTTGGCAGTCAATGAAATATTACTGTGAAATTGAAAATAACAACCCAAGTCCTCATCTTCTTCAATAAAAATGATACATATTAAGACTTGTCTTTCTCAGAAGAAAGATGAGGTAGGATTAGATATTCTTAACAACTCTGTGAATTCTCAAGTACCCCAGTTTTCCAGTGAAATTTTGAAAATAGTGCAGATATTCTGTTCAAAACAAGCATGTGTGTCTTCTCTAATAGTCTGACACTCTTTGTCATGTGGTTAGGAGAGTCAAGTGTGTGGAAGGAGAGTCAAGTAAGATGGATCGTGACTGCTGACCACCTGTGTAGGAATCAGAGACGTAGAAAGTCTCATCAGGCTCACACAAGAAGCAGAGATAGTGAAAACATTTGGGCCACAAATTGAAAGAAGAAAATTAATGATAAAGTTGAGACCTAAGAATTTCCTGGTTTGTACCCATGCCCATTTGGGAGACCAAAACCCACCTTGGTGTCTTCACTCTTAGAGATGGCGTTTTTGTTCTAGATGTCTAGATATCATTATAAACTCATGGACATGTATTTTATACTTAGGATTATAATTCAGCACTAATTTATGTATTTATTTTTTGCTCAAATTTTTCCACCTTTGGCCATTGGGTGCTCTTTCAGTTGACTCCTGTGTTTTTTTGTAAAAACCTTTCTCATTGTGAAGTTTTGTTTGTTTTTGTAGTTTGGTTTTTTGGGACACTTCTGCTAACATATGCCAAACAACAAGACAAACGCTTTCCCAAATAAGTTTAAGGCATAGAAAAAGTAGTAGCTTTTTATTTGGAAAACCTAGGTTCAAGTTCCAGTTCCACCGCTTATCACATGTGTATTTGGAGCAAATCACTTATCCTCTCTAAACCTGTTTCTTTCTCTCCATAATAATAACAGAGCCCAGTTTGGAGTCCTTTTAGGCATCAAATGAGTTCAGGGGACTTTAAGCATTAGAGAACATTCTGTAGTCATTAAAACTAGACTTTTCTTTTAGAAATAAGTCTTGCAGGCTCTAAGAAGAAAAATTCAGCTCTTTGATTCTTAGGAGATGTCAACAGCATCAGAGAGCAAAGTCAGGAGAGTTTATATTTTCGTGTACAGTTCTGTCCAAGTGTTCCTTGCCATGTTTTTTCAGCTGCTAATAATGGAAATTCCTGCTGCCAAATACATATTAATGATAACACTCATTCTAAACCTTTCCTGGCTGCCACTTTAGCACTAAGCCAGCATATTTAAGTTTCACAAAGCCAGATGGTGCACATTTTTCTGGAACTTGTCTTTATGATGCCAGTTCAATTCATCCTAGACTTTGTTACATAGGTCTTCCCTGATCTGTCTTATATTACTATAGAAAAAAAGAAATAATTTTCTTTTTTAAAAATAAACTTTAGGCCGGGCTCGTTACTCAGCCTGTAATCCCAGCACTTTGGGAGGCCAAGGCAAGTGAATTGCCTGAGCCTGTGGGTTCGAGACCCAGGACAACTTGGTGAGACCTCATCTCTACAATAAATCAAAAATTAGCTAGGTGTGGTAGCGCACGCCTATAGTTCCAACTACTTGAACTGAGGTGGAAGGATTGTCAGAGCCCAGCAGGTTGAGGCTGCGGTGGCTGGGAGCATGCCACTGCACTCCAGTCTGGGCAACAGAGTGAGACTCCAACTCAAAAAAAAATAAATTAATTAAATAAACTTTATTTTTTTTAAGTTTTAGATTTACAGAAAACTTTCGACAACAGATTTTATATACTCCATACCCCATTTCCCTTGTTATTAACATCTTACATAAGTATGATTAATTTGCTGAAATTAATTAACCAATATTGGTACGTTATTACTAACTAAAGTTCATATTTTGCTCAAGTTTTATTAGTTTTCACCTAATGTCCTTTTTCTGTTGCAGGATTTCATCCAGGACACAACATTATATTTATTAACAGTGTCTTCTTAGGCGTGTCACAATCTCTTGGTTGTGACAGTTTCTCACTTTCATTGTTTTTGATGACTTTGACAGTTTTGAGGAATTGTGTAGAATGTCCCTTATTTGGGAATTGTCTGGTGTTTTCCTCATGATTAGTCTGACAATAAGGGTTTTTTGGAGATGAAGGGCAGAGGTAAAGTGCCGTTTCATCAGGTTACATCAAGGATGCATGCTATCAATATGACTTGTCACTGTGAACTTGGATCAGATGGCTGAGGTCAGTGTTCAGCAGGTTTTTGTAAAGTAATGCTTATATTCCCCCTTCCCATACTGTATTCTTCTGAAGGAAGTCATTGTGTGCAGGCCACACAGCCTCACTTATGGACTGGGGAGTTGTGCCCCACCTCTTTGAAGATATGTAAGTTATTTGTAATTGTTTGGCATGGGATATTTGTTCCTTTTACTCCGCTTATTTTTAAAATTATTTATGCCATTATAAACTTATAAACATTTATTTTATATTTTGGATTATAATTCAATACTAATTTATTTAATTTTTTTCCCCTCAAATTGTTCCAACTTTGGCCATTGGGTGCTTGTTTCAATTGATGCCTGTGTTCCTTTGTAATGACCTTTTTCATCATGAGTTTCGTTTGTTTGTTTGTTTTACTTTCTTGTACTGTAGAATACTCCGGAGCAGAGATTTTTTTTGTCATTGCTGCTAAAGAGGCACACGTGTGTAGTGAAGGCCTGCGTATTCTCAACTGGGTCTCCTAAAAGTATCCAATCCTGTCTGTGTAGGCTGAAGAGAAATATCCCCTTTGGGATATAAATTAACCTCCATCACATATCATGTCACAACCGTTTCTAAAAGGAAAACCAAAACTGTTGATAAAATACAGAAATAATTGGCAAAGATTGATGGTAGTAAATCCTTGTATAAGTAACTGAAGGATAATATGAGAAGGCAAAGGGAAATTTTGTCTAAATGAGGATTAGTCTATCTATACACACACATTACTGATTCTACATATGCTTTGATATGGATATAAATAAAGCTTCTCTGCTCTACGTCAAAATAGCTGCTACTTCCTCAGCACAAAATACCTCACTCAGGGATGATCCCCATTGGTGAAAACAGATTTTGTTGCATCACCAAAGAGTTCAAAAGATATGTGCCCTTTTGTATTCTATGCCAGTAGAGAGAAACACACAAGAAGATTGAACTTTAAATTAGCAAATTTGAAGGGCTTGGGAAATTTCACAAAAGTATAAATGTCATAAGTGATCTTAGAGACATATAGTGTTATTTCATTTTAATACTTCTCCAGAGCCACCATTCTTTTCTGAGTTCTCAAAGTGTTTTAATTTTGATCTTTTAGAAATGTTCTTTTCTCCTGAAAAGAAAAATTTGTCATGGAAACAGTAAAAATGTGAAAAGTGTGGGCATTTACAGTTTCCCAAACTAGTCAGAATTCTCAAGTTCTGTCCTTGTTTTTTGTGATGGTGAGGGCACAGGGTAGGGGCAAGGATGGAGGGATGTTCACACAAAAAAGACTATCTAGAAGAGAGTTCTGCACATTTCAAGTCTCAGTCTGAGTTTCACTGGATTTGTGCCTTGTGGGGAGTGACAAAGAATAAGATATAGCAGCAGGGAAGAGACCATTGGTGAGATGAGCCCTTTCCGAGGATTCCTATTTCGAATATGTGTGTGTGCGCACGCGTATAACTATGTGTGTGAACATTTATGCTGTGTACGCATGTATATATGTGTACCTATGTGTATGTACATACACACACACACACACACACACACACACACACACGCACACGGACACATATGTATACTTTTTTCCATTGAAAATGTCCTGACCTGGAATTTTCAGTCCTGACCTGAAAGTCTTGAAAGCTGGACTCAAATAATAAAAAGTAATGCCTATTCTCCAATACCTTCCTCATCAGTGAAACCAGATTTTGTTGCATCACCAAAGAGTTCAAAAGATATGTGCCCTTTTGTATTGTATGCCAGTAGAGAGAAACACACAAGAAGACTGAACTTTAAATCAGCAAATTTGAAGTGCTTGGGAAATTTCACAAAAGTATGAATGTCATAAGTGATTTTAGATACATATAGTGTTACTTCATTTTAAGACTTCTCCAGAGGCACCATTCTTTTCTGAGTTCTCAAAGTGTCAGAAAGTAAAACTGACCTTCCCAAGGAAACTAGGTGCTCTTTCCCACTACCCACCAGTTCCCTCTTTTAGCACATGGCTATCTGGTTGCTGGTCATCCAGAGCGGCTCACATGATTAGTCTGGAAATAAAGGTTTTGGAGATGAAGGGCAGAGGTAAAGTGCCGTTGCATCACGTTACATCAAGGATGCATGCTATCAACATGACTTGTCAATGTGAACTTGGATCAACTGGCTGAGGTCAGTGTTCAGCAGGTTTTTGTAAAACCTGTGGTTGGGGCAGGTCTGGACAAAGATAAGACAGGTGTTTGCTGAACAGCAATGCCTTTCTCTCCTTCCCAACCTAGGGTCGTGTTTATGAGCATGCAAAATGTACCAACTCTTACTGATTCCCCAAACCCTGCTGGAACATTTGAAAATCAATGCTTTTCTTCTTATTCAAGATGTGTAGAGGGTTATTTGAGGGAGTCAGAAAGTAAAACTGCCCTTCCCAAGGAAACTAGGTGCTCAATTCCTTTATCAAGTCTCTGTAGGATAATAAAATATTATTAGATGGCAGATCTAGACGAGCATCTTAATTTTGCAGATGAGAAAACTGAATCCTAGAGAAGCTGGGAGGCACACAATCTCACAGATGGTTTGCACCCAGCTGGGACTTGAATTTGTTTCTCTGGCCCCTCAGGCCAACATTCTTTCCACTCAGCTATGCTGCCTCCTGAAAGGATGCTAACAGAACATTCTAATGAAAAGGACCTTGTGTTTTTACATCTAGTGCTTACCAAAGCGTCACACAATTTTATGAGTTAAATTATGTGCATAAACAGACATTATCACTTATCACCTATTTATTAGTATCCTCGTTTTAGACATCAGAAAACTGAGGGACAGAGTTGCAGCAACTAGTCAACTTTTTGTTGGCTAATGCACCTAGACTGTGCTCCTTGCAGGGCAAGCGCTCAGTGCAAGTTTCCAAGGGAGGAATGTGGCTCTGCAAAGTACAGGATGCCACGACCCATCCCTTCCCACGGCTGGCCTGGCTGCCCACTCACATCAAGCACGAGCACAGCATCCCTTCCGACAGTCTGACCTCACCAGAGAATCCAAGATGTGGATTGCCACAGGCATTCATAGGCATGGTGCTGAGATTGCTTGACACTAACACCACACTTTGATCGTTCAGTCAAATCAAAAAGTATTTATTAAGCATCTGTGCGCGGCTGCCCGCTGGGGCCCCTCTTTGTGTCCCAAGCATTCACACTTCCCTGTTTTTCTTCCGTGGCTCTTAACTCCTGCCCAACAAAATTCCCTTGCCATAGGCATCTCACTGTGGTGCCCATCCTTATCTTAACCAAAGTGGGGTCCAGTTTTGGTTCCTCCCTGAGATGTTATTCGATATCCAGGACAGACCTTTGGAAAGGGACCAGCGTTGTTCCATTGTCAGATCTCTGCCTTCATCTCTACTTCCTCGAGATTCTGTGTGAGGAGCACCTTAACCAGGAATCAGAGAAAACAGTAATGCAATTTCAGTCTGTTCTCTCAGAATGCGGAGTGAACATTTAGGGGGTTTTTAGAAAAGCAATTTACAGCCAGTAATTGGAAGTGCCGAGGAGGTTTTGCAAGACCGATGTCTCAGATTACAAGTTTATAATTTGCCTACAAAGAAATAATTTATTTTAGGCTTGAGCTTCAGAAAGAAGAAAAATAAAAGCTTAGGATGATTTTCTTTGTTTCCTATGAAATTCTTTACATCAGGAAGAGAGATGAGGGGAGGCGAGATGGAGATTTAAGAGAGAAGGGGTTTCCAACGCTATTTTCCTTGGTTCATTTGTGGGATTATATTTTCCTAGCTACATCCACTATTTCCATTTTATGACTCACTCAGACAATTTACTATGTTTTACATTGTGTTAAATTCTTTCTGCAATGCTTAGGTCAAATATACACACTATGTATACAGTTGGAAATTCTTTCTCACAGATCCAGCTCATGGTATGGATGTTGAATTTGTGTCCTTGTTGCCATGGTGACCTGAAAAACTTCAAGCCAGGGCCTCTGAAAACCAAGGAGTAAGCTCAGTAAAATATCATAAGTGTGTATGTGCTTCTTAAAATATGCTTCTCAAATACAGATCAAGAAACCTGAGAACCACTGCCTTAAAATTAATTTTCCATTTCTAATATGCAGGTTATTGCCTAAAAAGAATATTCTCAAAGCAATCCCTGTGAAAAAATTCACTGTTTTTCCTCTCTAAACTAAATTCTAACGGCCATTTATCTCAAAAGTCAGACTATATAAATCCATGAAAAATGCTTTGGTTCTTAGATATGGATGAGACATGCCAATGAGAATATGAATGAAGTTGTTTTCTGGCTGAAACAAAAATTCTTTTCTTAGATCTCTCCCTTAAATCCATTTATACATGAATAATAAAACATGGTTCCCTATTTAAGATCTTACTAAATAAACTTGGGCAACCCTTAACAATGCCAAGATGCTAAACATTTACCAGCTGTAGGAATTCACTCTTCTTCTTCTTTTTTTTTTTTTTTTTTTTTTAGCTAATAAACTTCAGGTCCCTGACTACGCCTTTTATTATTCTTATACACTTTACCTTGTGAGATGAATTTTAAGAGTTTATCCCCCAAATAACACTAAACAGAAGTAGTGAATGTAATTCTTATAAGTCCTAGAGCCATTGCAGCATTGGGTAAAAGAGCATATCTCACATCCATACATCTTTCCTATTTACATCTCCAGGTGCAAAGGGAGATGGTTCAAAAAATCTTTAAGTCCTTCTCTGTCCCATCACCCATTTCATAAGGATGCCAGAAAGAGGATTCATCCTTCCCCTGGTTGGTAACTTTTAACCTCTAATCCAGCACCTACGTTTTCCACACCCTTTCTTTACGTTATTTCTACACAGGAAGTATAATAAAAATAATAGGAATATATTTATGCATGTATTTCCAACCTTCGACACCATCTTATATTTTATATCTGAGAATCAAAAAATTTTTCAGGGTCAATATTCTGGCCCTTCTTCTGCCATCTGGTGGAGAATTGGGAAAGCAGTGAAATTTAGTCAAGCACCAAGAGTTTCTTCACACAATCGATAAATGCACTGGCCAGCAAATGTTTGTGGGGATATTATTATTACTTATTATTATTATTCATCGAGTGGTACTCACCACTCAACTCCATTAAACGTCATACTTGAGAATTAGTCATACTCACTGTCTCTACAAGGACTATGATATATAATGCAAAACTCTATAGTTTATTCTCCAGCAATTCAACACGCAGGGCAAGGCAGGGGCTCCTTATGACTATAAGGTTAGCACTTAGCTTGTTTTAGTAGTAATTTGCTGTATAATGACATTCTGACCCCAAAATGTTCATGCACTTCTAAGCACTTCTAAAGAGAAAGAAAAGAAAGAGGGAAAGAGAGAGTGGGGAGATTCTCTTATGATTTACAAAGTGGAGAAAAAAATGAAGTTTTAGGCACTTTTTAAATAAACCATTTAAGAGTGTCAGAAAGTTCTTTTTTATTTTTATTTTTTGAGTTGGAGTCTCACTCCGTCACCCAGACTGGAGTGCAGTGGCCGCTCCCGGCCACCGCCGCCTCGACCTGCTGGGCTCCGGCGATCCTTCGCCTCAGCCTTCCAAGTAGCAGGAACTACAGGCGCGCGCTACCACGCCCGGCTAGTTTTTGGTTTATTGTAGAGATGAGGTTTCGCCAAGTTGCCCAGGCGGGTCTCAAACCCTCAGGCTCAGTCAATCCACTCACCTCAGCCTCCCAAACCGTGGGATTACAGGTTGAGCCACCGAGCCCGGCTCGGAACGTTCTTTATAAGAACATCCTCATAAACTACCTGCATTCTTATCCAGTTTATTATAATTTACAGGATGTGGAGAGCAGAGATGTGATCACAAACATTCTAACTGCCACAGATTTGAGGAAAGTGACAGCCTTCTCAAATTATCTTGAACAGAATGACGCTCTGAGCCTGTTGAATTGTTTCACATATAGTCAAAGCTGAAATCCCACCTTCTTGCCAAAACCTACAGAAAAGAAGTAGCCATAATCACGTAGGAAATACCACGGTTGTTATTAAATATCCTGTACATTTCGTGGAGATGTGACTCTTTATGTCCATGGGTTCTAGCTGAAGGCACTCAAGACCAAAAGATCATGCTGTTTTATTTTGAAAGTGGCTATTGGCTTGGTCCATTGCCACAAGCTCTTTGGTTTTAAAGGGGCATTGAAATCTAAGGGAGGGAGATCCTTCATAGTGTTCCAGAATCATTATCCATGACATATTCAGAGAAAAAAGTCTCGCTGATGTAACCAATGCACTCTTAACTCAAGGGGGCCCTTGAAGGCACAAAGAAGCACAGTGAACTCCCTACTGCTTCCTGCCTCCTCCACTCAGTACCCTCTTGGCCCAAACCTAGGGTGAAAAGTCTTCCAGAAATAACTCTTAGGTTTAAAGAGGGCGGGGGGGCGGGGGGTGGAAGCAGGGAGGTTCCATCTTGAGCCTTGCTGATTATAATAATCAATGGGTATATCTTGAATACAAACTGGATATGTGATGCTTTTCTAAACAAAGTGAAAATTTATGTAGTCCCAAAATAGGCTTTAAAAATACACCCTCTAGGGTTTTTGTTTTGTTTTGTTTCTGTAACTGTTTCTTTATTTCAACTTGCACACACACATCCTTGCCTGTGGTGGCGATGTGAAAGAAAGGCCAGTGCAATTTCAGTTGACTCCGACAAATCCTTTCCCCCACCAGAGTGTCCACAAGGGGGATCATGTAACATCCTGTCCATAAAGGATGAGTTTAGAAGCCAGAGAAGAGTAACTGGTCATCACCTGAAGCTAGCATGGGGTTCCTAATATTAGGTTACGTCCATCTAGACTCTTTTCTTTCACTGAAATCAGTACTATAGTATAAGTGCAGTGTGTCTAGATGACAAAAAAGCATCCTGGAAGATGTCAGGGGAAAATGAGCTGAATCCAAATGCACTGGATTTGGGACAGATAGATAGCCAAATAAGATGTTTCTGGAAGAAAGTTCATATACGTTGTCCTTCCTGGAAACAAAAGATAAACAAATAGCTGATCAGATAACTCTACATACTGATTTAATTAGTGGCTTGAAAAAAATATAGAAGGCATGCATTTAGACATTTGTCCAATAAACATTCCACTGAATATGCCCTCCATGAAAGGACATGTGCAAAGATTTGGGGATGGCAGCATAGGTGGTGTAGAAAGTCTGACCTCTGGGACTCCAGAATCACAGGCCCATTCATTATGCTGGTGATAGAAAGCAGGAAGAACTAAAGATTGGACAATAGAACCATAAGTAAAAACCATACAGATATTTATTGGGCTAAATTTACCAGGCATGTATGTGATGTTCTGAACTCAGGAACCAAAAAATGTAAGACTCTAACAACACTATTAAAGAAGAGGAAGCTATAGCAAAGCAACCGTTTCCCAAAAAAGACTTAGTGGCTTAAGATGACCCATGTAAGTTCGCAGTATGATGTAGCTCCTCCAAAGACCAGAGCAATCTTGGGGTACATGATATAGCTATAGAAAACCAGAACAAATCAACAGCTAAGCTTTATATTCTGTAACGGTTCTACTGATATCAATGTCTTTGTTTCACTGGAGCTGAACATTAGTTGGGTCACTGACAAAGTAGTGCATTCACAAGCGATCCGCTGAGATGATGCTAGGCTAGAAACTAGAAACCGTTCACCAGCAAATGTTGATTGAGACCTACTTTGTTTCAGTCACTGATTCTGCAGGCAACAGACAAGGACCCTGTTTACATGGAGATGACTGTTTAATGTGGAAACAAAAGATGAACCAATAACTGATAAGATAACTCTACATACTGCTAAACGCTACTTTCAAAACCACCAAAAGCCAAATCATGTGAAGCACATTGGAAAGAACTAGAGATGTGATGTTTAGACTGGAAAGGGGACAATTAAAGGGACACAAATGACTTATTAAAATGAAAGAAAGGATTTTACAAAGAAGAGAGACTCAATGTATTTTATAAGGATCTGATGAATCGAACCATGGCCGGTGAGAGACAGACCTGACTCAGCTATACCACAAGACTGCTTATAAGTCTAGTTATCATCCTAAAAGAAGTCAAGGCTACCTCAGAGAAGATATGTTCTTCACCAATCGACTTAATAAAGCATAAACTGCACGACCCCTTTAGTTGAGTTGTAGGCCTATGGTTGATAGCTCCAACCTCCATGTCTCCCCACTACTTTGTAGGTGCCTCTATAGTTCTTTGTGTCTGCCCCCCCAACTAGACTGTAAATTTTAGAAGAATATAGGTGTGAATATGTGCTGTCTTTCCTCCTAGCATAGTACATGGTGCCAGAGAGCACTTAATAAATGTTCAACAGAAGGAATTAAAGTATCTAGTGAGAAGTAGGACTTGAAGATTCTAAAGATACTTACCATCATGTAATTCTATAATTTGCATGTATTTGGGGGAGGAGGTGATAGGAAATTTTCATTGCTCACTTGAACACTCCAACTAATATCCCTTAAATATCTGAAAACCAATACCAAACAATGTGGCTCATTTCCCCAAATAACTGTTATTCTTATATTCAACATCTTATAAGGTGGCATTGATATCCACTGAAACCAGGGACCTGGGCGTCATTCTGGTTGATTTTCCCTCCCGCCCTGTTGCATCATTCTCTCCAAATCCTGAATAGTTGAATTAACTTTGCCAAAACCATCCTTTCTATCCCCTATAGCCTCAGCTCAGACTCTCATCATTTTTACCTGGTTTCATCCAGTCCCAAGTGACCAAAAAATAACTCAAGCTTGCTCAAGCAGGAAGAAATGTATCGGGGTGTGTAACCATAAAGTTCATTGCTATACTTGTTTCTGACACAGCTGGATCTAGGCTCTAGATTGTTTGGGGGCTCAAACGATATCAATAAAGCTCTTTTAGTTCATTTTCCTCTAAATACTGGCTTAATGATCAAAGGGTTCTCTCCAGGTAGCAGTAAAGATGGCCTCCAGAAGTCGCAACACTACATCCTTTTATCTTGAAAAAAGAAAGAAAAAAGAATCCTATGTCCAGGAGTACATATATGAAATTTCACCAGAAAAGTCTGATCAGTGCTACTTGGATTATGTGCCCACCTGTACCAATTGCAGTGAACCGAGGATAGGTATTATAATAGTCTGAGTCTGGGTCATATGTGGGTGGACCAGGTAATGAGAGGGGGGGGTGATTCTCTTCCACAAAAACAGATGCTACACAAAATACAATAGCTGTTCTCTACAGTCACACTCTTCCAATAATTTCCTAATTGCCCATGTCTCCTACTTCTTCAGCTCACGCTCTTCATTGCCAAAAGAATGATCCTCCTAAATGGCAATTCGAATTCTTTGCCTTCCCTCCTGGAAACCCTTAAGTAGCTTCCACTGGCCTGCAAAATAAAGTCAACACTCATTAGATTCTTGTCCCTGCTTCTTTCAGTCGTACTTCTCGGCAGAGTGCTCTTCCGGCCAGAGCTTCAACCAATCTGAATTGCTTGCAATTTCCCAAACATATAAGATCATTTCATGCCTTCAGTCTTTATTCACATTGTTCCTCTCCCCACTAATCCCACCACCCCATTCATTTGCTCCCAAGAGTTTGCCCAAGTGTTTCCTCCCCTAGAAAGCTTTTTCTGCTCCCCCTCAGGTAGGATTTATTAGCACATGCCCTGTGCATACCTATCTCTAGCTCATACATTTGTTTACATGCCTGTCTTATCTAATAGACTGTGGACTCCTAGAGGACGGGAATCATGTCTTACCTATCCTTGTGTTTTTGGCCATTGCGTGCAGATAATAGGTACCCAATAAACCTTTTAAAGAGAGAACGAAGAGAAGGAAGAGAGAAAAGAATAAACAAGAATAATAGAAGGACAGGAACAGATTTCCCAGTGCCTGCTTTTTCCTTCTGGATACTAACTACATTTTGAAAATTATATTCTGGGCAGAAGCTCCTGTTTTTGTTGTCTAAATCAAGTAATGAGTAAAAGTGAGAATTTCAGGCCCAGTCACAGTGGAAGGTAGATGTGGGGAACATGGGAAGAGAGGACAAAAAGGTGACCTTTTATGGTATGAACCATGGGAGAACAACCGCATGTCCACCCATGCGAAGAGGAAGCCAGGTCACAGGAATGCGAAGCACCATCTGTGACAACGTGCTGTGGCCACCCCGTTTCTGGCTCACTTCTGACTGGGCAGTCATGTGGAGAAATGACAATGAATGGAGAAGTTAAAACGGTGACCTAATTCTCTGCTGAAAGCATTTCCAGTCATAGGTCTGGGTGTATTTTAATTATACCTGGACACAGGAGCCCTCACTCAGCCATAACTGGGGTCCCAAGCAGACTGTCCCTGGGCTGTAAAGATTTGTCTGAGCTTGTGCTTATCTCAAGAGCCTGATATCACACTCATCATTAAGCAACTGTGCAGAGGAGGAGCTGAGAGTTTCCATGGCAACCTGCGCTGGGTTGCCACAGAGCTTGGTAACAAGAGCATTTTATTATGGGCCATTAAGGGCAAAAGGCGTCGTTTACATTATTTCCTGTAAAATCCTATTATTTCAGGTGTTGCACTCCATGTCCATCTATGCAGTTCTTCTAGAAGAAATCATAAATGTGGGTTATTGGCTTCCAGTAAACTGAGTCACACACGGCTCTGTGGAGGAGAAAAGTATTTCACCCTAGGGTTATGGGATCCAGAGGTATCCAGTGTTCTCTGAAGACTGAGAGTTCTTACTCTGAAAACTGAAGTTGTCCTTTTTATGGCCTGTTCCCCTTGCTTGACCAAGCCCTGCTTTAAACCGGCGTTGATGAGGATTTTTGGCTTCTATAATCTGCTAAGTAAGTATCCACCAATCTGGCCTGACTGTTCCTTAGCTGCGTCAGTTGCAGGCTCAGGTGTTTTATATTCCAGTGTGACCAAAATGCTGCAAATGGCACTGTCCATCAGCTGCTTAAACACTTTGACTCTAGAAGGCCGTGAACCCCTCCCTCTCTCTCCTATTATCTGTGATTGGGAGTAGGGAGATTAGGCGTTCAGCCCCAGCCAGTGCCTTCCTGATAGCCCAGGCCCCTGGCTAGTGCTGCAGACTGACCTGGACAGTGATTGCTTTTGAACTGTGATAGCACTAAGTCGATTTGGGGAAGGGACTCTGGAAGGTCATTCGCTCATCCACAGTGCCATCTGCTATCTGTGATTAAAGATATCAGTTCTACAGAGGCAGCAACACAAATGCCGCTGAATATGCTCAAGTTTCCAAACCCACATGACCTAACGATGGTTATTAATCTAGGCTTTTCTGAATGCATGAAAGTCCTCTGTGATCAAACAGACTCTGGGAGGTCTGTGCCTGGGATGATAACTGAGCAGCAGGGAAGTCTAATCCTTACATTTTCCAGGTTAATGTAGTACTGTTAGGAATATGTGAAATGTTTCCCTGATCAGTAAACCACTTGCCTAAATGAGTGGAACGATGGGCATGTCATTGAATTCGTTCACGATTTCACTGGCATTTTACACCATCCTCCAAGGGATGGGAGTGATCGACTTCAGGTGACTCAAATCAGAACAGTGGCCAGCCAGTGGGAGATTGTCAATACTTCGCTTATCAAGATGATGCCACAGAATTGTAAGGTTTTTTTCGTTTTGTTTTGTTTTTTAACAAAAAACAAACATACAAAACACTCTTCCTCCTCTTACTATTCACCAGAACTATTAGAGCTGGCCCACGTGGATTTTTGTGTCAAGTTTCAATCTTTTAACTATAGCATTAAGGCATCCCTAATATGCACAGTGCAGTCTCTTTTGTTTGAGTTGTGTGACACAAGGCAGAAGGCAGGTGAATTAAGACAACCTGGAGAATGCACTTGGGTGTATTTCCTGGAGAGACAGAGGGACGGGAGAGAAGAGTACAGTTCAGACCTCCTGCAGCGTGGCATCAGCCAGCACACTGGGCCTCCCGTGTACTTTCAAGCCCAGAAGAAACTACTTAGACATTACGACAAAAAGATTGTTTTACAGCTTTTCTTGCCCCACCAAAGGGCTCAGGCTAGATTAGATTTGGAAAATGAGGCTGTATCGTACTATCTGTAGATACTGTATCCTGTGTATAAGTACATATAAGCAGAGGTGAATATGAACTTTAACTGATAGTTTTATACCAGCAGTTATCTCTAGCTAAAAGTGTGCAGCTACGTGATAGCTACTTTCTTTGAAAGAATTCCGACTGAGTAATCCACTATTTCAGGGGGCACATCTTCCAGCTACATAAATCAATGAGTATACACTAATTAGAGTTAAAGGTGGCAGAATGTCTCAGGCCATCCCAACAGCTAGTTTGAAAGATTGACTCTAATCACAAATTATTGTCCCAAATCTCTTCCTTCAGCTCTGATATCTTTATGGTGAACTTTCATAAAGGATTTACAAATGAAAGACTTTTTAAAAAAATCAAGATAACCACCAAATAGGAACGATATTTACACATAAAATTAATCTTTGTAATCTATGTTTTAAATTTTCTCTAGAGTACATCAAGATAATTTCTGTTTGATATAAACTTTGAGATAAAATGTATACGTTTCAGGTCACTGGGGAATGAAAGCATTAGACACAATAGTGACAGATAAAAATGAGAAATAAAAAATTTTAAATAAAACTGAACCCAATAAAATAGAAAGGTTTTAAAAAGTGTTAGTTACTTCTGAATATGCCTTTCCATCGTGTATTCCTTGCTTTCAAATAGTAAAACATTTGCGTTGATATGTGTTACCAAAAATAATAATGGATTAATATTATAAAGACCTGAGCAAGGTGAACTAATTTAATTAACTAATCGATTACATCCCAACCTATCAAAAATTAAAATTATCCTGCTCTGATTAAAGGACTGAATTAGCTGCCTATGCACATGTCTCATAGAAGATTCCTCTCTTTCACATTATTTCTTTTATTATTAGTTGTAAAGAAAATCACTACAACTTTTTCAGGTATGTCTCTTCTCAGTTCCTGAAGAAATAGTCACCTTGTCCAGTTTTGAAAAGGTGCTGTACTTATTATTTAGCATTGGGCCTACAAAAAACAGAAAGTATTGTTGAAAAGGAAACACAGAGTTATTTCGATCTTTTGTCATAGGCAAAGCAGTTACCTGACTGATTTTTAATTCCTTTATTTAAAAAATAAAAGTTATATTCATTTGTGAGAACAAATTTAAACTAACACTGAGTCCTGGTTTGGCATCTCTTTTGTGCTGCTTACTTCAAAACTCCTGATTCCAAATAGTATATTAACACACATTACACTTCCTGAGTGTGAGACATCCGTTCTTCGGATGAAATGGTTAAAAGGGTCAAAGCAGGCCCCTTATAAGAAATCTTTACAGGCTGATTGAGAGTCAGCAGTAGCCAGGTCTGAAGAGCCCATTTAAGTCACAGCAGTCTCCAGGGCTGATTAACAAAGAGATCTATAGTTAAAATTTCATAGACTATCAATGCAGTATAAAAGTTTGGCATTGTCCATGTAAGCCTGAGTCTCAGAAGTCTTAAGGGCCTCCCAAACCCCATCTAAGGATTTTCTGCAGCATTTTGGTGGGATAGTAGGAGGCTGGCATCCTGACTAAGGAACCCTGATGGAGATGTTTAGCCATTGTTGTGGCTGTGGTGTTTATATTGATAACACATTAAGCCATATTCTTTTCAATTTCATTTTTTTTTTTTTTTGAGTTGGTGTCTCACTCTGTCGCCCAGACTGGAGTGCAGTGGCCGCTCCAGGCCACCGCAGCCTCGACCTGCTGGGCTCCGGCGATCCTTCCGCCTCAGCCTTCCAAGTAGCCGGAATTACAGGCATGCGCTACCACGCCCAGTTGATTTTTTGATTTATTGTAGAGATGAAGTCTCGCTGCCCAGGCGGGTCTCGAACCCGCGGGCTCAGGCGATCCACTCACCTCAGCCTCCCAAAGGCGCGGGATTACAGGCTGAGCCACTGAGCCCGGCTCTTCAATTTCATTTTTAAGGATCTCAGGGGTATGGTATCGAGTTGAACATCCTCATCAGTCAAAGGCACACTCTCAGCGTCAGTCTGAGGAAGGTCCTTGATTTGTTGTAATATATTTCCTTTCAGCTTCCACCCCCCATCTTATTCCCTTCCCCCACTCTACTAGAATAGTAAAAGTATGACCTGTCCTTCCCGGTTCATCATACGTAAACATATGCATTATGACCCAACAATTTTGCCCCTGGAAGCAGACCCCAGAGAAAAGCTTGTACAGATTCACAAAGAAGTACTCACGTGGCTGGGCTCGGTGACTCAGCCTGTAATCCCAGCACTTTGGGAGGCCAAGGTGATTAAATTCCCTGAACCTGCGTGTTCGATACCAGCCCAGGCAACTTGGCAAGAACTCATCTCTACAATAAATAAAAAAACTAGCCTAGTGTGGTAGATGCACTTGAAGTTTCGGCTACTTGGAAGGCTGAGGCGGAAGGATTGCTGAAGCCCAGCAGGTCGACACTGGGGTGGCCACGAGCGTGCCACTGCTCTCCAACCTGGGCGACAAAGTGAGATTCCAACTCCAAAAAAAAAGTACTCACGTGTTTGTTCATCACAGAGTCATTTGGGGAGAAGTAAAGAACTGGAAGCCACATGTGTCCATCACTGAATGAAGAGATGCATAAATTATGGCTTGTGCACATGGCAGAATACTATGTAACAGTTGGAGATAATGAATTAAATTCTCATATACTGTAGTAGCATGAAAAATGCATGAAGCAGAATGAGCTCTAGAGTACAATCACTTATGTAAAACTTTCAAACCACACATATTAACCAACACTAAGTACTTCTCAAGACACGTTTAGCTCTTATTTTTTAAGGAAAAAATGGATGTAGTTGGTTAAGAATGAAGGGATGCAAAACGATGAAGGTAAAATAAGGGAAAAGAGAGTAGTTTATGAATGCATTTTATTAACTACATGCAAACATAAGGCTAACTTCTTTACATGCGTTCTCTTATTTCAAACTTATTAACAACCTATACGGTAGATACCGTTATTTGCCCTATGGATAGTTGAGGCAAATGAGACTCAGAAAAGTCAAATATCTCATCTAAGTTTTCAGTGCTAGAAAGTGACAGTTTACAAATGATGACAAAATCAGCAGGCAGTTATGAAATCACTCCGTCTCCGGAGAGCTATACTATGGTGGAATCGAGATTGTTCATTAGGAATTTTCCCATAGCCCGTTTTCTCTACTCCAATTCTATGTCAGCTGTCAATCTACTATTACTTGTTTTTGTTCCCCAGGTATCTAGACTCCAGGAAGTATTAAAAGTATAAGACACAAGTATAACAGGTATTAATATATTCTGCTTCTTAGAAATAGACACATTCATGTCTGATTTGTACATTAGTATTTTATTAATTGGTTAGCATGAGTTGATATCCAAAAAATCAACATAGATGCACTGTCAAAATTTAATTTCTGGATGTAGAAAAGCAAGAAAGTGATTCCACAGCGGGGAGACTCATCTGCTATTATCTGAAAACTCAACTTGACTCTACATATTGTTTCTCTTTAAATTTCATAGTTTCCATTACAAAGTGGGCAAGAGACATGAATAGACACTTCTCAAAGGAAGACATACGAACAGCCAACAGACACATGAAAAAATGGTCAGCCTTACTCATCATCAGAGAAATGCAAATCAAAACCACACTGAGATACCACCTAACTCCGGTAAGGATGGCTATCATTAATAAAACAAAAAACAACAGATGCTGGTGAGGATGAGGAGAAAATGGGGCACTTCTGCCCTATTGATAGGAGTGCAAAATATTTCAGCCTCCATGGAAAACAGTGTGGAGATTTCTAAAGAACTAGAAATTGATCTTTCATATAACCCAGCAATCCCCCTTCTGGGAATATACCTGAAGGAATTCAAATCATTTCACAAAAAGATACCTGTGCATGCATATTTATTGCAGCACTAGCCGGGCTTGGTGGCTCAGCCTGTAATCCTGCACTTTGGGAGGCTGAGGTGAGTGGATTGTCTGAGCCCGCGGGTTTGAGACCCGCCTGGGCAACTTGGCGAGACCTCATCTCTACAATAAATCAAAAAATCAGCCGGGCGTGGTAGCGCGTGCCTGTTGTTCTAGCTACTTGGAAGGTTGAGGCAGAAGGATCGCTGGAGCCCAGCAGGTCGAGGCTGTGGTGGCCGGGAGCGTGCCACTGCACTACAGTCTGGGCCACGGAGTGAGACTCCAACTCAAAAAATAAAAATAAAAATAAAAAATATTGCAGCACTATTCACAATAGCAAAAACATGGAACCAACTGCGCTACCCATCAGAAGTGGACTGGATAAAAAAAATACACAATGTAATATGCTGCCACAAAGGACAAAAGTTTGGACTTCACAGCAACTTGGGTGGATTTAGAGTCTATCATACTCAGTGACCTATCACAGAAACAAAGAACAGAGTACCACGTATTCTCACTCATAAGCAGACCCTGAACATCTAGCATAATACAACAAAAAAGAGATTGACAGTAGTGGAACACTGCCAGGGGTGGAGGTACACACAACATCAATAAGCATACCTGATCCTAACCCAGGCGAAGTAAGGTCCAATGGGAAGCCCAAACTCCACCTGTACATAGACCACTTATGTACCCAGTCACGACTTGTGCCCCAAATCTTTAAAATTTATTTTTAAAAGTAAAAATAAACTCCATAGATTGTTCTCAGCAAACTTTAAACCATGTGTTGTGTATCTTATTAATATATGGCCTTGTTGAACTTTAAAACATTAAAGAAAAGTGTTATTAAAGAAAAGAGAATAATTCATTAAATTCCTTCCTACAAGTTTTATGGGATGTGCCCAGAATGCTAGGAATTAAATTTAATAATAATCAAATCTCTTGGCTATAAATCTCAGTATCAAAATATAAACCTTTCTTGAAAGGTCCACCAAAAAAACAAAAACAAAAACAAAAGGTCCACAAAGCCAGGTCACGCCCCTATCATTGGGTTGACACTTTACCTGTTCTGGAATTGCTTCATGGAAAACGTCTTGTGAGAGCTCCAGCAAGGACAGCACAAAGGCTGCTTCTGGGCAACAAAAGAAACCAAGGGAACCGGTAACTCCACCAACATCACTAAATGATATAAATTCTTGAGATTTTCACTTTTCTAGTAAGTACATTCAGTACATGATTCAGAGAGAAAAGGAGAAAATTCAGTTAGAAAGTCATGATAAAAAGTATTGTCTGTTGATAATCTCATTTGAACCCTCAAAAGATAGAAAAAACTTTGGGGGTGGGCGGAGAGATGAAATTTATTTTAGGTGAACTTTGATATTCATAGTTCTAGCAATAGAAAGGGAATTGAACAGTAATAATAAAAGGCAAATTTAATACTTTCTGTGTCTCAGATATTTGCTTGTACCTGTTTCAAGAAACCCTATTTTCCGCTAAGAAGAACCTACATTATATTTATTTATTATTTATTTTATTTAATGACGTAGGATACAAGTCAGGATTGGGTACATAAGTGGTCTATGTACAGGTGAAGTTTGGACCTCCTATTGGACCTCACTTCTCCTAAATTGGGATCATGTTCCCTTATTGACGTTATGTGCCTTCCTCTGTGTCTCCCTCCCCCAAGCCAGCAGTACCCCTCTTTTGTCAATCACTTTCTTGTAGTATTGTAACAGGTACTCAGGGTCTGCTTATGAGTGAGAATATGTGATACTCAGTTCTTTGTTTCTGTGTGAGATCACTAAGTATGATAGACTTTAAATCCATCCAAGTTGCTGCAAAGTCCATAATTTTGTCCTTAAGAAGAATCTACTTTTAATACTCGATATGGACTCCATTTCTTTGTGCATAGCAATGGTTCTTTGGGTTTTGGAGTTTATGAACCTCTTTTTTAAAACGTCATAAAAGTTAAGGACGATCTTTTATTTATCAAGGTGCACGTTTATGCATCATTTTGCATAAAATTTCTAGAGTCTAAAGCTCAAGGACACAGATTAGAAAGGTCAAACTAGCCAGGCTCGGGGGCTCAGCCTATAATCCCACGCTTTGGGAGGCTGAGGTGAGTGGATTGCCTGAGCCCATGGGTTTCGAGACCTGCCTGGGCAACTTGGCGAGACA